>NW_026986636.1:1650000-1695000 GCF_031307605.1 Tribolium castaneum | reverse complement strand
CTCAAACATTGAAAACTGAATTACATTTTTGTTCAGTAACAGTCACAGTTTTCTTATTGGTTTTTTGCTTATATCTCGAAAACAGTTACTCCTATCAATTTTTATCTTTCTGTCAAAATTAAAGCTGATAAAATTTCCTACAAAATAGTTATTTGCATTTTTCTTGTAGGACCAACCATAAGCGAGTTATAGAGTTGGATATAAATAATATTTAACAAAAATTTGCTTTAAAATAAAATGTTTGAAAAACTGAAATTAAACTAATTTAATTGTGTCTAACACTTTAGTAGAGGAAAAAGAAGAAGACATAAAAGTCACTAAAGGTTTCAAAGTTGTCTTTAATCGTCATATTAATAACAATAACATTAATAATAATAATACTAATAGTACTAAATTTGCTTATATGCAAACGCTTAATTAAGGTAACAGTGTTTTGGTTTCTTGCTCATATCTCGAAAACAGTTACTTCTATCAATTTTTATCTTTTTACTGAATTTCAAGCTGATAAAATTTCCTACAAAATAGTTATTTGCATTTTTTATGTAGGACTAACCATAAGCGAGATATAAGATTGAAAATAATTAATATTTAAAAAAGAAGTGCTTTAACAGAAAATGTCTTGTGATTTAAAATACACTTAATTTATTAGGTTCAATACTTTATTAAAAAAAAAAAGGGGGTGACATATAAGTCACTGAAGTCTTCAGAGTCGATTTTAAATGCTGCATTTTCGTCTTCGTCTCAAACATTGAAAACTGAATTACATTTTTGTTCTGAAACGGTAACAGTTTTTACTTTGGTTTTTTGCTTATATCTCGAAAACAGTTACTCCTATCAATTTTTATCTTTCTTTCAAAATTAAAGCTGATAACATTTCCTACAAAATAGTTATTTGCATTTTTCTTGTAGGACCAACCATAAGCGAGTTATAAAGTTGGATATAAATAATATTTAACAAAAACTTGCTTAAAAATAAAATGTTTGAAATACTGAAATTAAACTAAATTAATTGTGTCTAACACTTTAGTAGAGAAAAAAGAAAAAGACATAAAAGTCACCAAAGTCTTCAGAATCGTTTTTAGTCGTCATATTAATAACAATAACATTAATAATAATAATACTAATAGTACTAAATCTGCTTATATGCAAGCGCTTTATTAAGGTAACAGTTTTTTGGTTTCTTGCTTATATCTCGAAAACAGTTACTCCTATGAATTTTTGTCTTTCTTTCAAAATTAAAGCTGATAAAATATTCTACAAAATAATTATTTGCATTTTTCTTGTAGAACCAACCATAAGCGAGTTATGGAGTTGGATATAAATAATATTTAACAAAAATTTGCTTTAAAATAAAATGTTTGAAAAACTGAAATTAAACTAATTTAACTGTGTCTAACACTTTAGTAGAGAAAAAAGGAAAAGACATAAAAGTCACTAAAGGTTTCAGAGTTGTCTTTAGTTGTCATATTAATAACAATAACATTAATAATAATAATACTAATAGTACTAAATTTGCTTATATGCAAACGCTTAATTAAGGTAACAGTGTTTTGGTTTCTTGCTTATATCTCGAAAACAGTTACTCCTATCAATTTTTATCTTTTTACTAAAATTTAAGCTGATAAAATTTCCTACAAAATAGTTATTTGCATTTTTCATGTAGGACTAACCATAAGCGAGATATATGATTGAAAATAATTAATATTTTAAAAAAAAGTGCTTTAACAGAAAATGTCTTGTGATTTAAAATACACTTAATTTATTGGGTCCAATACTTTATTAGAAGAAAAAGGAAGTGACATAAAAGTCACTGAAGTCTTCAGAGTCGTTTTTAAATGCTGCAGTTTCGTCTTCGTCTCAAACATTGAAAACCGAATTACATTTTTGTTCAGTAACAGTCACAGTTTTCTTATTGGTTTTTTGCTTATATCTCGAAAACAGTTACTCTTATCAATTTTTATCATTCTTTCAAAATTAAAGCTGATAAAATTTCCTACAAAATAGTTATTTGCATTTTTCTTGTAGGACCAACCATAAGCGAGTTATAGAGTTGGATATAAATAATATTTAACAAAAATTTGCTTTAAAATAAAATGTTTGAAAAACTGAAATTAAACTAATTTAATTGTGTCTAACACTTTAGTAGAGGAAAAAGAAGAAGACATAAAAGTCACTAAAGGTTTCAAAGTTGTCTTTAATCGTCATATTAATAACAATAACATTAATAATAATAATACTAATAGTACTAAATTTGCTTATATGCAAACGCTTAATTAAGGTAACAGTGTTTTGGTTTCTTGCTCATATCTCGAAAACAGTTACTCCTATCAATTTTTATCTTTTTACTAAAATTCAAGCTGATAAAATTTCCTACAAAATAGTTATTGGCATTTTTTGTGTAGGACTAACCATAAGCGAGATATAAGATTGAAAATAATTAATATTAAAAAAAGAAGTGCTTTAACAGAAAATGTCTTGTGATTTAAAATACACTTAATTTATTAGGTCCAATACTTTATTAAAAAAAAAGGGGGTGACATATAAGTCACTGAAGTCTTCAGAGTCGATTTTAAATGCTGCATTTTCGTCTTCGTCTCAAACATTGAAAACTGAATTACATTTTTGTTCTGAAACGGTAACAGTTTTTACTTTGGTTTTTTGCTTATATCTCGAAAACAGTTACTCCTATCAATTTTTATCTTTCTTTCAAAATTAAAGCTGATAACATTTTCTACAAAATAGTTATTTGCATTTTTTTTGTAGGACCAACCATAAGCGAGTTATAAAGTTGGATATAAATAATATTTAACAAAAACTTGCTTAAAAATAAAATGTTTGAAATACTGAAATTAAACTAAATTAATTGTGTCTAACACTTTAGTAGAGAAAAAAGAAAAAGACATAAAAGTCACCAAAGTCTTCAAAATCGTTTTTAGTCGTCATATTAATAACAATAACATTAATAATAATAATACTAATAGTACTAAATCTGCTTATATGCAAGCGCTTTATTAAGGTAACAGTTTTTTGGTTTCTTGCTTATATCTCGAAAACAGTTACTCCTAAGAATTTTTGTCTTTCTTTCAAAATTAAAGCTGATAAAATATTCTACAAAATAGTTATTTGCATTTTTCTTGTAGGACCAACCATAAGCGAGTTATAGAGTTAGATATAAATAATATTTAACAAAAATTTGCTTTAAAATAAAATGTTTGAAAAACTGAAATTAAACTAATTTAACTGTGTCTAACACTTTAGTAGAGAAAAAAGGAAAAGACATAAAAGTCACTAAAGGTTTCAGAGTTGTCTTTAGTTGTCATATTAATAACAATAACATTAATAATAATAATACTAATAGTACTAAATTTGCTTATATGCAAACGCTTAATTAAGGTAACAGTGTTTTGGTTTCTTGCTTATATCTCGAAAACAGTTACTCCTATCAATTTTTATCTTTTTACTAAAATTCAAGCTGATAAAATTTCCTACAAAATAGTTATTTACATTTTTCATGTAGGACTAACCATAAGCGAGATATATGATTGAAAATAATTAATATTTAAAAAAAAAGTGCTTTAACAGAAAATGTCTTGTGATTTAAAATACACTTAATTTATTGGGTCCAATACTTTATTAGAAGAAAAAGGAAGTGACATAAAAGTCACTGAAGTCTTCAGAGTCGTTTTTAAATGCTGCAGTTTCGTCTTCGTCTCAAACATTGAAAACCGAATTACATTTTTGTTCAGTAACAGTCACAGTTTTCTTATTGGTTTTTTGCTTATATCTCGAAAACAGTTACTCCTATCAATTTCTATCTTTCTTTTAAAATTAAAGCTGATAAAGCTTTCTACAAAATAGTTGTTTGCATTTTTCTTGTAGGACCAACCATAAGCGAGTTATAGAGTTGGATATAAATAATATTTAACAAAAATTTGCTTTAAATAAAATGTTTGAAAAACCGAAATTAAACTAAATTAATTGAGTCTAACACTTTAGTAGAAAAAAAAGAAAAAGACATAAAAGTCACCAACGTCTTCAGAATCGTTTTTAGTCGTCATATTAATAACAATAACGTTAATAATAATAATACTAATAGTACTAAATCTGCTTATATGCAAACGCTTTATTAAGGTAACAGTGTTTTGGTTTCTTGCTTATATCTCGAAAACAGTTACTCCTATCAATTTTTATCTTTTTACTAAAATTCAAGCTGATAAAATTTCCTACAAAATAGTTATTTGCATTTTTCATGTAGGACTAACCATAAGCGAGATATATGATTGAAAATAATTAATATTTAAAAAAAAAGTGCTTCAACAGAAAATGTCTTGTGATTTAAAATACACTTAATTTATTGGGTCCAATACTTTTTTAGAAGAAAAAGGAAGTGACATAAAAGTCACTGAAGTCTTCAGAGTCGTTTTTAAATGCTGCAGTTTCGTCTTCGTCTCAAACATTGAAAACTGAATTACATTTTTGTTCAGTAACAGTCACTGTTTTCTTATTGGTTTTTTGCTTATATCTCGAAAACAGTTACTCCTATCAATTTTTATCTTTCTGTCAAAATTAAAGCTGATAAAATTTCCTACAAAATAGTTATTTGCATTTTTCTTGTAGGACCAACCATAAGCGAGTTATAGATTTGGATATAAATAATATTTAACAAAAATTTGCTTTAAAATAAAATGTTTGAAAAACTGAAATTAAACTAATTTAATTGTGTCTAACACTTTAGTAGAGGAAAAAGAAGAAGACATAAAAGTCACTAAAGGTTTCAAAGTTGTCTTTAATCGTCATATTAATTTGTAGCAAAAACTCCTGATAAGTTCTATATGAATAGGGACCACGTCGCATTTAATTTTAAAAAAGCAAATTTTGATTGTCTATACACTACTTTACAGGTAGTTGATTGGTCCGAACTGGAGAAGTTTAGCGATGTGAATGAGGCATGTCGAGTTTTTTATGAAACCCTTTACAATTGTTTTGAGTTATCTGTTCCAAAACTATTTTGTCGTAAAAACCATCGCACATTTCCTACTTGGTTCAACACTGACATTATCAATTGTCTACGTCGTAAATCTAACATTTTAAAGAAATATCGTCGAACTAAAAATATCCATTTCTATGAGGAGTTTAAGAAACTTCGATCTCTTTCAAAATCCCTAATAACTACTGCCTATTCTCAATACATCGGCCACATGGAAAACACTATCTCCAAAGATCCAAAGAAATTCTGGTCTTTTGTTCAAGCTAAAAAGCGTAACTCTAGAATTCCGGGTGTGTTGTATCATAATGGTAATGCAATATCAAATCCTAATGATATAGTAAATAGTTTCGCTAATTTCTTCAAAAGTGTTTTTTCTGACATGACATTGACTTCAGATAGTCCCTCGATGATGACGAATCTAAATAGTTTTATTACTGTGAACGAGATTAATGAGCATGAAATAATCCGGGTATTAAAGCGATCTAAATACACACTTACTGCTGGTTGTGATGGTATCCCCAGCTTTTTATTAAGGGATTGTGCACATATTTTTTCCAAACCACTCGTATACATTTTTAATTTAATATTGCAAACTTCGACGTTTCCTAACATATGGAAAATAGCACACGTTTGTCCTGTCTTCAAAACGGGTGATATAACACAAATTCAAAACTACAGGCCAATTTCAATCTTGTGTAATTTCTCGAAAGTTTTTGAGTCAATTATTTACGACCGCATCTACTCTTCTGTAAAAAGATTTATATCACCTTCGCAGCATGGATTTGTTGAAAAAAGATCAACTGTTACAAATCTAGCCTGTTTTACTCAGTTCATATCTGACGCTTTGGACAGAAAAGGTCAGGTTGATGTCATTTATATGGACTTCAAAAAAGCATTTGATCAAATTGATCATCAGCTGTTATTGTTAAAACTTGATCAGTATGGTTTCTCCGGTTCTTTGCTATCCCTAATAAAATCTTATCTTGCTAATCGAGAGCAAAGGGTTAAATATCGTAACTACATTTCGGATAGTTACGTTGCAACTTCGGGTGTGCCGCAAGGTTCCAATCTTGGACCCTTATTATTTTTGCTTTTCATTAATGATATATGTGGTTCTTTATCAACATGCGCTAAACTTCTCTTTGCCGATGATCTTAAAATTTACACAGAAATAAAATCTATAGAGGACTGCCTCACTTTACAGAACAATATTAACGCAGTAGTGAAATGGTGTAATGAAAATCGCCTTTATCTAAACCCATCCAAATGTAACGTTATGTCTTACACTAAAAAGCGCGAATTCCTTGAATTTGTATATGATATTTCGTCCGTTACACTGCATCGTACCTTTATTATTAAAGATTTGGGAGTTATTTTCGATACTGAACTCGCATTCAGTGAGCATATTAGGGATGTTACGGCTAGAGCGATTAAGTCATATGGATTCATCTATAGAAATTGTCGAGATTTTAAGAACTTATCAGTTATGAAGACCCTATTCTTCTCGTTAGTTAGAAGCAAACTGGAATACGGCGCACTTATTTGGCACCCGATTTATAAAATCCATATAGATCAACTCGAAAACATACAGCGACGATTCCTAAAATTCCTAGTTTTTATAATAGATGGAAATTATCCTATAAGGGGCTATGACCAGAACTTGCTTTTGAATAGATTCGGTCTCCAATCTTTACAGTTTCGCCGTATTTGTATTATAATTAAATTTCTGTATAATTTAATTAATAATAACATCGACTGTTCTTGGCTATTAAATATGTTAAATTTTGCTGTTCCACGTTTAAACTCCAGACAAGCCATGACATTTTATCCTATAGCGAGAAGGACCAATGTAGCTGATAAGTCTCCTATCGTATTAATGACTACCCTATTTAATAATGTATGTAAAGACGGTGATATCAACTATGATTCGTGGCGGAAGATTGTTTCGTCTATATCATTAGTATAGTATTAGTGTAGTTCTAAGTTTTTGTATATATTTACTCTAAATGGGATTCCTGTAGTAAATAAAGGCTTATTATTATTATTATTATTATTATTATTAATAACAATAACATTAATAATAATAATACTAATAGTACAAAATTTGCTTATATGCAAACGCTTAATTAAGGTAACAGTGTTTTGGTTTCTTGCTCATATCTCGAAAACAGTTACTCCTATCAATTTTTATTTTTTTACTAAAATTTAAGCTGATAAAATTTCCTACAAAATAGTTATTTGCATTTTTTATGTAGGACTAACCATAAGCGAGATATAAGATTGAAAATAATTAATATTTAAAAAAGAAGTGCTTTAACAGAAAATGTCTTGTGATTTAAAATACACTTAATTTATTAGGTCCAATACTTTATTAAAAAAAAAAAGGGGGTGACATATAAGTCACTGAAGTCTTCAGAGTCGATTTTAAATGCTGCATTTTCGTCTTCGTCTCAAACATTGAAAACTGAATTACATTTTTGTTCTGAAACGGTAACAGTTTTTACTTTGGTTTTTTGCTTATATCTCGAAAACAGTTACTCCTATCAATTTTTATCTTTTTTTTAAAATTAAAGCTGATAACATTTCCTACAAAATAGTTATTTGCATTTTTCTTGTAGGACCAACCATAAGCGAGTTATAAAGTTGGATATAAATAATATTTAACAAAAACTTGCTTAAAAATAAAATGTTTGAAAAACTGAAATTAAACTAAATTAATTGTGTCTAACACTTTAGTAGAGAAAAAAGAAAAAGACATAAAAGTCACCAAAGTCTTCAGAATCGTTTTTAGTCGTCATATTAATAACAATAACATTAATAATAATAATACTAATAGTACTAAATCTGCTTATATGCAACCGCTTTATTAAGGTAACAGTTTTTTGGTTTCTTGCTTATATCTCGAAAACAGTTACTCCTATGAATTTTTGTCTTTCTTTCAAAATTAAAGCTGATAAAATATTCTACAAAATAGTTAATTGCATTTTTCTTGTAGGACCAACCATAAGCGAGTTATAGAGTTGGATATAAATAATATTTAACAAAAATTTGCTTTAAAATAAAATGTTTGAAAAACTGAAATTAAACTAATTTTACTGTGTCTAACACTTTAGTAGAGAAAAAACGAAAAGACATAAAAGTCACTTAAGGTTTCAGAGTTGTCTTTAGTTGTCATATTAATAACAATAACATTAATAATAATAATACTAATAGTTCTAAATTTGCTTATATGCAAACGCTTAATTAAGGTAACAGTGTTTTGGTTTCTTGCTTATATCTCGAAAACAGTTACTCCTATCAATTTTTATCTTTTTACTAAAATTCAAGCTGATAAAATTTCCTACAAAATAGTTATTTGCATTTTTCATGTAGGACTAACCATAAGCGAGATATATGATTGAAAATAATTAATATTTAAAAAAAAAGTGCTTTAACAGAAAATGTCTTGTGATTTAAAATACACTTAATTTATTGGGTCCAATACTTTATTAGAAGAAAAAGGAAGTGACATAAAAGTCACTGAAGTCTTCAGAGTCGTTTTTAAATGCTGCAGTTTCGTCTTCGTCTCAAACATTGAAAACCGAATTACATTTTTGTTCAGTAACAGTCACAGTTTTCTTATTGGTTTTTTGCTTATATCTCGAAAACAGTTACTCCTATCAATTTTTATCTTTCTTTCAAAATTAAAGCTGATAAAATTTCCTACAAAATAGTTATTTGCATTTTTCTTGTACGACCAACCATAAGCGAGTTATAGAGTTGGATATAAATAATATTTAACAAAAATTTGCTTTAAAATAAAATGTTTGAAAAACTGAAATTAAACTAATTTAATTGTGTCTAACACTTTAGTAGAGGAAAAAGAAGAAGACATAAAAGTCACTAAAGGTTTCAAAGTTGTCTTTAATCGTCATATTAATAACAATAACATTAATAATAATAATACTAATAGTACTAAATTTGCTAATATGCAAACGCTTAATTAAGGTAACAGTGTTTTGGTTTCTTGCTCATATCTCGAAAACAGTTACTCCTATCAACTTTTATCTTTTTACTAAAATTCAAGCTGATAAAATTTCCTACAAAATAATTATTTGCATTTTTTATGTAGGACTAACCATAAGCGAGATATAAGATTGAAAATAATTAATATTTAAAAAAGAAGTGCTTTAACAGAAAATGTCTTGTGATTTAAAATACACTTAATTTATTAGGTCCAATACTTTATTAGAAAAAAAGGGGGTGACATATAAGTCACTAAAGTCTTCAGAGTCGATTTTAAATGCTGCATTTTCGTCTTCGTCTCAAACATTGAAAACTGAATTACATTTTTGTTCTGAAACGGTAACAGTTTTTACATTGGTATTTTACTTATATCTCGAAAACAGTTACTCCTATCAATTTTTATCTTTTTTTCAAAATTAAAGCTGATAACATTTCCTACAAAATAGTTATTTGCATTTTTCTTGTAGGACCAACCATAAGCGAGTTATAAAGTTGGATATAAATAATATTTAACAAAAACTTGCTTAAAAATAAAATGTTTGAAATACTGAAATTAAACTAAATTAATTGTGTCTAACACTTTAGTAGAGAAAAGAGAAAAAGACATAAAAGTCACCAAAGTCTTCAGAATCGTTTTTAGTCGTCATATTAATAACAATAACATAAATAATAATAATACTAATAGTACTAAATCTGCTTATATGCAAGCGCTTTATTAAGGTAACAATTTTTTGGTTTCTTGCTTATATCTCGAAAACAGTTACTCCTATAAATTTTTGTCTTTTTTTCAAAATTAAAGCTGATAAAATTTCCTACAAAATAGTTATTTGCATTTTTCTTGTAGGACCAACCATAAGCGAGTTATAGAGTTGGATATAAATACTTTTTAACAAAAATTTGCTTTAAAATAAAATGTTTGAAAAACTGAAATTAAACTAATTTAATTGTGTCTAACACTTTGGTAGAGGAAAAAGGAAAAGACATAAAAGTCACTAAAGGTTTCAGAGTTGTCTTTAGTTGTCATATTAATAACAATAACATTAATAATAATAATACTAATAGTACTAAATTTGCTTATATGCAAACGCTTAATTAAGGTAACAGTGTTTTGGTTTCTTGCTTATATCTCGAAAACAGTTACTCCTATCAATTTTTATCTTTTTACTAAAATTCAAGCTGCTAAATTTCCTATAAAATAGTTATTTGCATTTTTCATGTAGGACTAACCATAAGCGAGATATATGATTGAAAATAATTAATATTTAAAAAAAAAGTGCTTTAACAGAAAATGTCTTGTGATTTAAAATACACTTAATTTATTGGGTCCAATACTTTATTAGAAGAAAAAGGAAGTCACATAAAAGTCACTGAAGTCTTCAGAGTCGTTTTTAAATGCTGCAGTTTCGTCTTCGTCTCAAACATTGAAAACCGAATTACATTTTTGTTCAGTAACAGTCACAGTTTTCTTATTGGTTTTTTGCTTATATCTCGAAAACAGTTACTCCCATCAATTTTTATCTTTCTTTCAAAATTAAAGCTGATAAAATTTCCTACAAAATAGTTATTTGCATTATTCTTGTAGGACCAACCATAAGCGAGTTATAGAGTTGGATATAAATAATATATCACAAAAATTTGCTTTAAAATAAAATGTTTGAAAAACTGAAATTAAACAAATTTAACTGTGTCTAACACTTTAGTAGAGGAAAAAGGAAAAAACATAAAAGTCACTAAAGGTTTCAGAATTGTCTTTAAATGTCATATTAATAACAATAACATTAATAATAATAATACTAATAGTACTAAATTTGCTTATATGCAAACGCTTAATTAAGGTAACAGTGTTTTGGTTTCTTGCTTATATCTCGAAAACAGTTACTCCTATCAATTTTTATCTTTTTACTAAAATTCAAGCTGATAAAATTTCCTACAAAATAGTTATTTGCATTTTTCATGTAGGACTAACCATAAGCGAGATATAAGTTTGAAAATAATTAATATTTAAAAAAAAAGTGCTTTAACAGAAAATGTCTTGTGATTTAAAATACACTTAATTTATTAGGTCCAATACTTTATTAGAAGAAAAAGGGGGTGACATATAAGTCACTGAAGTCTTCAGAGTCGATTGTAAATGCTGCATTTTCGTCTTCGTCTCAAACATTGAAAACTGAATTACATTTTTGTTCTGAAACGGTAACAGTTTTCACTTTGGTTTTTTGCTTATATCTCGAAAACAATTACTCCTATCAGTTTTTATCTTTTTTTCAAAATAAAGCTGATAAAATTTCCTACAAAATAGTTATTTGCATTTTTCTTGTAGGACCAACCATCAGCGAGTTATAAAGTTGGATATAAATAATATTTAACAAAAACTTGCTTAAAAATTAAATGTTTGAAATACTGAAATTATATAATACTATTAGTATTATTATTATTAATGTTATTGTTATTAATATGACGACTAAAAACGATTCTGAAGACTTTGGTAACTTTTATGTCTTTTTCTTTTTTCTCTACTAAAGTGTTAGACACAATTAATTTAGTTTAATTTCAGTATTTCAAACATTTAATTTTTAAGCAAGTTTTTGTTAAATATTATTTATATCCAACCTTATAACTCGCTTATGGTTGGTCCTACAAGAAAAATGCAAATAACTATTTTGTAGGAAATTTTATCAGCTTTATTTAAAAAAATAAATAAAAACTGATAGGAGTAATTGTTTTTGAGATATAAGCAAAAAACCAAAGTGAAAACTGTTACCGTTTCAGAACAAAAATGTAATTCAGTTTTCAATGTTTGAGACGAAGACGAAAATGCAGCATTTACAATCGACTCTGAAGACTTCAGTGACTTATATGTCACCCCCTTTTTCTTCTAATAAAGTATTGGACCTAATAAATTAAGTGTATTTTAAATCACAAGACATTTTCTGTTAAAGCACTTTTTTTTTAAATATTAATTATTTTCAAACTTATATCTCGCTTATGGTTAGTCCTACATGAAAAATGCAAATAACTATTTTGTAGGAAATTTTATCAGCTTGAATTTTAGTAAAAAGATAAAAATTGATAGGAGTAACTGTTTTCGAGATATAAGCAAGAAACCAAAACACTGTTACCTTAATTAAGCGTTTGCATATAAGCAAATTTAGTACTATTAGTATTATTATTATTAATGTTATTGTTATTAATATGACAACTAAAGACAACTCTGAAACCTTTAGTGACTTTTATGTCTTTTCCTTTTTCCTCTACTAAAGTGTTAGACACAGTTAAATTAGTTTAATTTCAGTTTTTCAAACATTTTATTTTAAAGCAAATTTTTGTTATATATCATTTATATCCAACTCTATAACTCGCTTATGGTTGGTCCTACAAGAAAAATGCAAATAACTATTTTGTAGAATATTTTATCAGCTTTAATTTTGAAAGAAAGACAAAAATTCATAGGAGTAACTGTTTTCGAGATATAAGCAAGAAACCAAAAAACTGTTACCTTAATAAAGCGCTTGCATATAAGCAGATTTAGTACTGTTAATATTATTATTATTAATGTTATTGTTATTAATATGACGACTAAAAACGATTCTGAAGACTTTGGTGACTTTTATGTCTTTTTCTTTTTTCTCTACTAAAGTGTTAGACACAATTAATTTAGTTTAATTTCAGTATTTCAAACATTTTATTTTTAAGCAAGTTTTTGTTAAATATTATTTATATCCAACTTTATAACTCGCTTATGGTTGGTCCTACAAGAAAAATGCAAATAACTATTTTGTAGGAAATGTTATCAGCTTTAATTTTGAAAAAAAGATAAAAATTGATAGGAGTAACTGTTTTCGAGATATAAGCAAAAAACCAAAGTAAAAACTGTTACCGTTTCAGAACAAAAATGTAATTCAGTTTTCAATGTTTGAGACGAAGACGAAAATGCAGCATTTAAAATCGACTCTGAAGACTTCAGTGACTTATATGCCACCCCCTTTTTTTTCTAATAAAGTATTGGACCTAATAAATTAAGTGTATTTTAAATGACAAGACATTTTCTGTTAAAGCACTTCTTTTTTAAATATTAATTACTTTCAATCTTATATCTCGCTTATGGTTAGTCCTACATAAAAAATGCAAATAACTATTTTGTAGGAAATTTTATCAGCTTGAATTTTAGTGAAAAGATAAAAATTGATAGGAGTAACTGTTTTCGAGATATGAGCAAGAAACCAAAACACTGTTACCTTAATTAAGCGTTTGCATATAAGCAAATTTAGTACTATTAGTATTATTATTATTAATGTTATTGTTATTAATATGACGATTAAAGACAACTTTGAAACCTTTAGTGACTTTTATGTCTTCTTCTTTTTCCTCTACTAAAGTGTTAGAAACAATTAAATTAGTTTAATTTCAGTTTTTCAAACATTTTATTTTAAAGCAAATTTTTGTTAAATATTATTTATATCCAACTCTATAACTCGCTTATGGTTGGTCCTACAAAAAAAATGCAAATAATTATTTTGTAGGAAATTTTATCAGCTTTAATTTTGAAAGAAAGATAAAAATTGATAGGAGTAACTGTTTTCGAGATATAAGCAAAAAACCAATAAGAAAACTGTGACTGTTACTGAACAAAAATGTAATTCGGTTTTCAATGTTTGAGACGAAGACGAAACTGCACCATTTAAAAACGACTCTGAAGACTTCAGTGACTTTTATGTCACTTCCTTTTTCTTCTAATAAAGTATTGGACCCAATAAATTAAGTGTATTTTAAATCACAAGACATTTTCTGTTAAAGCACTTTTTTTTTAAATATTAATTATTTTCAATCATATATCTCGCTTACGGTTAGTCCTACATGAAAAATGCAAATAACTATTTTGTAGGAAATTTTATCAGCTTGAATTTTAGTAAAAAGATAAAAATTGATAGGAGTAACTGTTTTCGAGATATAAGCAAGAAACCAAAACACTGTTACCTTAATTAAGCGTTTGCATATAAGCAAATTTAGTACTATTAGTATTATTAATATTAATGTTATTGTTATTAATATGACGATTAAAGACAACTTTAAAACCTTTAGTGACTTTTATGTCTTCTTCTTTTTTCTCTACTAAAGTGTTAGACACAGTTAAATTAGTTTAATTTCAGTATTTCAAACATTTTATTTTTAAGCAAGTTTTTGTTAAATATTATTTATATCCAACTTTATAACTCGCTTATGGTTGGTCCTACAAGAAAAATGCAAATAACTATTTTGTAGGAAATGTTATCAGCTTTAATTTTGAAAGAAAGATAAAAATTGATAGGAGTAACTGTTTTCGAGATATAAGCAAAAAACCAAAGTAAAAACTGTTACCGTTACTGAACAAAAATGTAATTCAGTTTTCATTGTTTGAGACGAAGACGAAAATGCAGCATTTAAAATCGACTCTTAAAACTGTAGTGACTTTTATGTCACCTCCCTTTTCTTCTAATAAAGTATTGGACCCAATAAATTAAGTGTATTATAAATCAGACGACATTTTCTGTCAAACACTTTTTTTTTAAATATTAATTATTTTCAAACTTAAATCTCGCTTATGGTTAGTCCTACATAAAAAATGCAAATAACTATTTTGTAGGAAATTTTATCAGCTTTAATTTTTGTAAAACGATAAAAATTGATAGGAGTAACTGTTTTCGAGATATAAGCAAGAAACTGTTGCCTTAATTAAGCGCTTGCATATAAGCAAATTTAGTAATATTAGTATTATTATTATTAATGTTATTGTTATTAATATGACGACTAAAAACGACTCTCAAGATTTTGGTGACTTTTATGTCTTCTCCTTTTTCCTCTACTAATGTGTTAGTCTTAATTAATTTAGTTTAATTTCGGATTATCAAACATTTTATTTTAAAGCAAATTTTTGTTAAAGATTATCTATATCCAACTCTATCACTCGCTTATGGTTGGTCTTACAAAAAAAATGCAATTAACTATTTTGTAGGAAATTTTATCAGCTTTAATTTTGAAAAAAAGGTAAAAATTGATAGAAGTAACTGGTTTCGAGATATAAGCAAAAAACCAATAAGAAAACTGTAACTGTTACTGAACAAAAATGTAATTCAGTTTTCAATATTTGAGACTAAGACGAAAATGCAGCATTTAAAAACAACTCTGAAAACTTCAGTGACTTTTATGTCACCTTTTTTTTCTTCTAATAAAGTATTGGACCCATTAAATTAAGTGTATTTTAAATCACAAGACATTTTCTGTTAAAGCAATTTTTTTTTAAATATTAATTATTTACAAACTTATATCTCGCTTATGGTTAGTCCTACATAAAAAATGCAAATAACTATTTTGTAGGAAATTTTATCAGCTTTAATTTTAGTGAAAAGATAAAAATTGATAGGAGTAACTGTTTTCGAGATATAAGCAAGAAACCAAAAAACTGTTACCTTAATTAAGGGCTTACATATAAGCAAATTTAGTACTAAAAACAACTCTGAAAACTTTGGTGACTTTTATGTCACCTCCTTTTTCTTCTAATAAAGTATTGGACCCATTAAATTAAGTGTATTTTAAATCACAAGACATTTTCTGTTAAAGCACTTTTTCTTTAAATATTAATTATTTTCAAACTTATATCTCGCTTATGGTTAGTTCTACATAAAAAATGCAAATAACTATTTTGTAGGAAATTTTATAAGCTTTAATTTTAGTAAAAAGATAAAAATTGATAGGAGTAACTGTTTTCGAGATATAAGCAAGAAACTGTTACCTTAATTAAGCGCTTGCATATAAGCAAATTTAGTACTATTAGTATTATTATTATTAATGTTATTGTTATTAATATGACGACTAAAGACGACTCTAAAACCTTTAGTGACTTTTATGTCTTTTTCTTTTTCCTCTACTAAAGTGTTAGACACAATTAATTTAGTTTAATTTCAGTATTTCAAACATTTTATTTTAAAGCAAATTTTTGTTAAATATTATTTATATCCATCTCTATAACTCGCTTATGCTTGGTCCTACAAAAAAAATGCAAATAACTATTTTGTAGGAAATTTTATCAGCTTTAATTTTAGTAGAAAGATAAAAATTAATAGGAGTAACTGTTTTCGAGATATAAGCAAAAAACCAAAAAACTGTTACCTTAATAAAGCGCTTTCATATAAGCAAATTTAGTACTATTAGTATTATTATTATTAATGTTATTGTTATTAAAATGACGACTAAAAAAGACTCTAAAGACTTTGGTGACTTTTATGTCTTCTCCTTTTTTCTATACTAAAGTGTTAGACTCAATTAATTTAGTTTAATTTCGGTTTTTCAAACATTTTATTTTAAAGCAAATTTTTGTTGAAGATTATTTATATCCAACTCTATAACTCGCTTATGGTTGGTCTTACAAAAAAAAATGCAAATAACTATTTTGTAGGAAATTTTATCAGCTTTAATTTTAGTCAAAAGATAAAAATTGATAGGAGTAACTGTTTTCGAGATATAAGCAAGAAACCAAAACACTGTTACCTTAATTAAGCGTTTGCATATAAGCAAATTTAGTACTATTAGTATTATTATTATTAATGTTATTGTTATTAATATGACGACTAAAGACGACTCTGAAACCTTTAGTGACTTTTATGTCTTTTTCTTTTTCCTCTACTAAAGTGTTAGACACAATTAATTTAGTTTAATTTCAGTATTTCAAACATTTTATTTTAAAGCAAATTTTTGTTAAATATTATTTATATCCATCTCTATAACTCGCTTATGCTTGGTCCTACAAGAAAAATGCAAATAACTATTTTGTAGGAAATTTTATCAGCTTTAATTTTAGTAAAAAGATAAAAATTGATAGGAGTAACTGTTTTCGAGATATAAGCAAAAAACCAAAAAACTGTTACCTTAATAAAGCGCTTGCATATAAGCAAATTTAGTACTATTAGTATTATTATTATTAATGTTATTGTTATTAAAATGACGACTAAAAAAAACTCTAAAGACTTTGGTGACTTTTATGTCTTCTCCTTTTTTCTATACTAAAGTGTTAGACTCAATTAATTTAGTTTAATTTCGGTTTTTCAAACATTTTATTTTAAAGCAAATTTTTGTTAAATATTATTTATATCCATCTCTATAACTCGCTTATGCTTGGTCCTACAAGAAAAATGCAAATAACTATTTTGTACAAAATTTTATCAGCTTTAAATTTAGTATAAGATAAAAATTGATAGGAGTAACTGTTTTCGAGATATAAGCAAGAAACCAAAACACTGTTACCTTAATTAAGCGTTTGCATATAAGCAAATTTAGTACTATTAATATTATTATTATTAATGTTATTGTTATTAATATGACGACTAAAAACGACTCTGAAACCTTTAGTGACTTTTATGTCTTTTTCTTTTTCCTCTACTAAAGTAGTAGACACAATTAAACTAGTTTAATTTCAGTTTTTCAAACATTTTATTTTAAAGCAAATTTTTGTTAAATATTATTTATATCCAACTCTATAACTCGCTTATGGTTGGTCCTACAAGAAAAATGCTAACAACGATTTTGTAGGAAATTTTATCAGCTTTAATTTTGAAAGAAAGATAAAAATTGATAGGAGTAACAGTTTTCAAGATATAAGCAAAAAACCAATAAGAAAACTGTAACTGTTACTGAACAAAAATGTAATTCAGTTTTCAATGTTTGAGACGAAGACGAAAATGCAGCATTTAAAATCGACTCTGAAGACTTCAGTGACTTTTATGTCACCTCCTTTTTCTTCTAATAAAGTATTGGACCCAATAAATTAAGTGTATTTTAAATCACAAGACATTTTCTGTTAAAGCACTTTTTTTTAAATATTAGTTATTTTCAAACTTATATCTCGCTTATGGTTAGTCCTACATGAAAAATGCAAATTACTATTTTGTAGGAAATTTTATCAGCTTTAATTTTAGTAAAAGATAAAAATTGATAGGAATAACTGTTTTCGAGATATAAGCAAGAAACCAAAAAACTGTTAACTTAATTAAGCGTTTGCATATAAGCAAATTTAGTACTATTAGTATTATTATTATTAATGTTATTGTTATTAATATGACGATTAAAGACGACTCTGAAACCTTTAGTGACTTTTATGTCTTCTTCTTTTTCCTCTACTAAAGTGTTAGACACAATTAATTTAGTTTAATTTCAGTATTTCAAACATTTTATTTTAAAGCAAATTTTTGTTAAATATTATTTATATCCATCTCTATAACTCGCTTATGCTTGGTCCTACAAGAAAAATGCAAATAACTATTTTGTTGGAAATTTTATCAGCTTTAATTTTGAAAAAAAGATAAAATTTGATAGGAGTAACTGTTTTCGAGATATAAGCAAAAAACCAATAAAAAAACTGTAACTGTTACTGAACAAAAATGTAATTCAGTTTTCAATGTTTGAGACGAAGACAAAAATGCAGCATTTAAAAACGACTCTAAAGACTTCAGTGACTTTTATGTCACCTCCTTTTTCTTCTAATAAAGTATTAAACCCAATAAATTAAGTGTATTTTAAATCACAAGACATTTTCTGTTAAAACACTTTTTTTTAATTATTAATTATTTTCAAACTTATATCTCGCTTATGGTTAGTTCTACATGAAAAATGCAAATAACTATTTTGTAGGAAATTTTATCATCTTTAATTTTGGTGAAAAAGTAAAAATTGATAGGAGTAACTGTTTTCGAGATATAAGCAAAAAACAAAAAAACTGTTACCTTAATTAAGCGCTTGCATATAAGCAAATTTAGTACTACTAGTATTGTTATTATAAATGTTATTGTTATTAATATGACGACTAAAGACAACTCTAAGACTTTAGTGACTTTTATGTCTCCTCCTTTTTTCTCTACTAAAGTGTTAGACACAATTAATTTAGTTTAATTTCAGTTTTTCAAACATTTTATTTTAAAGCAAATATTTGTTAAATATTAAAAACTATAAAATGGCTTAGATTATTAGAAGAAAAAGGAGGTGACATAAAAGTCACTGAAGTCTTCAGAGTCGATTTTAAAAGCTGCATTTTCGTCTTCGTCTCAAACATTGAAAACTGAATTACATTTTTGTTCAGTAACAGTTACAGTTTTCTTATTGGTTTTTTGCTTATATCTCAAAAACTGTTACTCCTATCAATTTTTATCTTTCTTTCAAAATTAAAGCTGATAAAATTTCCAACAAAATCGTTATTTGCATTTTTCTTGTAGGACCAACCATAAGCGAGTTATAGAGTTGGATATAAATAATCTTTAACAAAAATTTGCTTTAAAATAAAATGTTTGAAAAACCGATATTAAACTAAATTAATTGGGTCTAACACTTTAGTAGAGGAAAAGAGAGAAGACATAAAGTCTTCAGAGTTGTTTTTAGTACTAAATTTGCTTATATGCAAGCGCTTAATTAAGGTAACAGTTTTTTGGTTTCTTGCTTATATCTCGAAAACAGTTACTCGTATCAAATTTTATCTTTTTACTAAAATTAAAGCTGATAAAATTTCCTACAAAATAGTAATTTGCATTTTTTATGTAGGACTAACCATAAGCGAGATATAAGTTTGAAAATAATTAATATTTAAAAAAAAAGTGTTTTAACAGAAAATGTTTTGGGATTTAAAATACACTTAATTTATTGGGTCCAATAGTTTATTAGAAGAAAAAGGAGGTGACATAAAAGTCACTGAAGTCTTCAGAGTCGATTTTAAATGCTGCATTTTCGTCTTCGTCTCAAACATTGAAAACTGAATTACATTTTTGTTCAGTAACAGTTACAGTTTTCTTATTGGTTTTTTGCTTATATCTCGAAAACTGTTACTCTTATCAATTTTTATCTTTATTTCAAAATTAAAGCTGATAAAATTTCCTACAAAATCGTTATTTGCATTTTTCATGTAGGACCAACCATAAGCGAGTTATAGAGTTGGATATAAATAATATTTAACAAAAATTTGCTTTAAAATAAAATGTTTGAAAAACTGAAATTAAACTAATTTAATTGGGTCTAACACTTTAGTAGAGGAAAAAGAAAAAGACATAAAAGTCACTAAAGGTTTCAGAGTCGTCTTTAGTCGTCATATTAATAACAATAACATTAATGATAATAATACTAATAGTACTAAATTTGCTTATATGCAAACGCTTAATAAAGGTAACAGTGTTTTGGTTTCTTGCTTATATCTCGAAAACAGTTACTCCTATCAATTTTTTTTTTACTAAAATTAAAGCTAATAAAATTTCCTACAAAATAGTTATTTGCATTTCTTTTGTAAGACCAACCATAAGCGAGTTATAGAGTTGGATATAAATAATCTTCAACAAAAATTTGCTTTAAAATAAAATGTTTGAAAAACCGAAATTAAACTAAATTAATTGAGTCTAACACTTTAGTATAGGAAAAAGGAAAAGACATAAAAGTCACCAAAGTCTTCAAAGTCGTTTTTAGTCGTCATTTTAATAACAATAACATTAATAATAATAATACTAATAGTACTAAATTTGCTTATATGCAAGCGCTTTATTAAGGTAACAGTTTTTCGGTTTCTTGCTTATTTCTCGAAAACAGTTACTCCTATCAATTTTTATTTTTTTACTAAAATTAAAGCTGATAAAATTTCCTACAAAATAGTTATTTGCATTTTTCTTGTAGGACCAAGCATAAGCGAGTTATAGAGATGGATATAAATAATATTTAACAAAAATTTGCTTTAAAATAAAATGTTTGAAATACTGAAATTAAACTAAATTAATTGTGTCTAACACTTTAGTAGAGGAAAAAGAAGAAGACATAAAAGTCACTAAAGGTTTCAGAGTCGTCTTTAATCGTCATATTAATAACAATAACATTAATAATAATAATACTAATAGTACTAAATTTGCTTATATGCAAACGCTCAATTAAGTTAACAGTTTTTTGGTTTCTTGCTTATATCTCGAAAACAGTTACTCCTATCAATTTTTATTTTTTTACTAAAATTAAAGCTGATAAAATTTCCTACAAAATAGTAATTTGCATTTTTCATGTAGGACTAACCATAAGCGAGATATAAGTTTGAAAATAACTAATATTTAAAAAAAAGTGCTTTAACAGAAAATGTTTTGTGATTTAAAATACACTTAATTTATTGGGTCCAATACTTTATTAGAAGAAAAAGGAGGTGACATAAAAGTCACTGAAGTCTTCAGAGTCGATTTTAAATGCTGCATTTTCGTCTTCGTCTCAAACATTGAAAACTGAATTACATTTTTGTTCAGTAACAGTTACAGTTTTCTTATTGGTTTTTTGCTTATATCTCGAAAACTGTTACTCCTATCAATTTTTAACTTTCTTTCAAAATTAAAGCTGATAAAATCTCCAACAAAATCGTTATTTGCATTTTTCTAGTAGGACCAACCATAAGCGAGTTATAGAGTTGGATATAAATAATATTTAACAAAAATTTGCTTTAAAATAAAATGTTTGAAAAACTGAAATTAAACTAATTTAATTGGGTCTAACACTTTAGTAGAGGAAAAAGAAAAAGACATAAAAGTCACTAAAGGTTTCAGAGTCGTCTTTAGTCGTCATATTAATAACAATAACATTAATGATAATAATACTAATAGTACTAAATTTGCTTATATGCAAACGCTTAATAAAGGTAACAGTGTTTTGGTTTCTTGCTTATATCTCGAAAACAGTTACTCCTATCAATTTTTTTTTTACTAAAATTAAAGCTAATAAAATTTCCTACAAAATAGTTATTTGCATTTCTTTTGTAAGACCAACCATAAGCGAGTTATAGAGTTGGATATAAATAATCTTCAACAAAAATTTGCTTTAAAATAAAATGTTTGAAAAACCGAAATTAAACTAAATTAATTGAGTCTAACACTTTAGTATAGGAAAAAGGAAAAAATAAAAGTCACCAAAGTCTTCAAAGTCGTTTTTAGTCGTCATTTTAATAACAATAACATTAATAATAATAATACTAATAGTACTAAATTTGCTTATATGCAAGCGCTTTATTAAGGTAACAGTTTTTTGGTTTCTTGCTTATTTCTCGAAAACAGTTACTCCTATCAATTTTTATTTTTTTACTAAAATTAAAGCTGATAAAATTTCCTACAAAATAGTTATTTGCATTTTTCTTGTAGGACCAAGCATAAGCGAGTTATAGAGATGGATATAAATAATATTTAACAAAAATTTGCTTTAAAATAAAATGTTTGAAATACTGAAATTAAACTAAATTAATTGTGTCTAACACTTTAGTAGAGGAAAAAGAAGAAGACATAAAAGTCACTAAAGGTTTCAGAGTCGTCTTTAATCGTCATATTAATAACAATAACATTAATAATAATAATACTAATAGTACTAAATTTGCTTATATGCAAACGCTCAATTAAGTTAACAGTTTTTTGGTTTCTTGCTTATATCTCGAAAACAGTTACTCCTATCAATTTTTATTTTTTTACTAAAATTAAAGCTGATAAAATTTCCTACAAAATAGTAATTTGCATTTTTCATGTAGGACTAACCATAAGCGAGATATAAGTTTGAAAATAACTAATATTTAAAAAAAAGTGCTTTAACAGAAAATGTTTTGTGATTTAAAATACACTTAATTTATTGGGTCCAATACTTTATTAGAAGAAAAAGGAGGTGACATAAAAGTCACTGAAGTCTTCAGAGTCGATTTTAAATGCTGCATTTTCGTCTTCGTCTCAAACATTGAAAACTGAATTACATTTTTGTTCAGTAACAGTTACAGTTTTCTTATTGGTTTTTTGCTTATATCTCGAAAACTGTTACTCCTATCAATTTTTAACTTTCTTTCAAAATTAAAGCTGATAAAATCTCCAACAAAATCGTTATTTGCATTTTTCTAGTAGGACCAACCATAAGCGAGTTATAGAGTTGGATATAAATAATATTTAACAAAAATTTGCTTTAAAATATAATGTTTGAAAAACTGAAATTAAACTAATTTAATTGTGTCTAACACTTTAGTAGAGGAAAAAGAAAAAGACATAAAAGTCACTAAAGGTTTCAGAGTCGTCTTTAGTCGTCATATTAATAACAATAACATTAATAATAATAATACTAATAGTACTAAATTTGCTTATATGCAAACGCTTAATTAAGGTAACAGTGTTTTGGTTTCTTGCTTATATCTCGAAAACAGTTACTCCTATCAATTTTTTTTTTTACTAAAATTAAAGCTAATAAAATTTCCTACAAAATAGTTATTTGCATTTCTTTTGTAAGACCAACCATAAGCGAGTTATAGAGTTGGATATAAATAATCTTCAACAAAAATTTGCTTTAAAATAAAATGTTTGAAAAACCGAAATTAAACTAAATTAATTGAGTCTAACACTTTAGTATAGGAAAAAGGAGAAGACATAAAAGTCACCAAAGTCTTCAAAGTCGTTTTTAGTCGTCATTTTAATAACAATAACATTAATAATAATAATACTAATAGTACTAAATTTGCTTATATGCAAGCGCTTTATTAAGGTAACAGTTTTTTGGTTTCTTGCTTATTTCTCGAAAACAGTTACTCCTATCAATTTTTATTTTTTTACTAAAATTAAAGCTGATAAAATTTCCTACAAAATAGTTATTTGCATTTTTCTTGTAGGACCAAGCATAAGCGAGTTATAGAGATGGATATAAATAATATTTAACTAAAATTTGCTTTAAAATAAAATGTTTGAAATACTGAAATTAAACTAAATTAATTGTGTCTAACACTTTAGTAGAGGAAAAAGAAGAAGACATAAAAGTCACTAAAGGTTTCAGAGTCGTCTTTAATCGTCATATTAATAACAATAACATTAATAATAATAATACTAATGGTACTAAATTTGCTTATATGCAAACGCTTAATTAAGTTAACAGTTTTTTGGTTTCTTGCTTATATCTCGAAAACAGTTACTCCTATCAATTTTTATTTTTTTACTAAAATTAAAGCTGATAAAATTTCCTACAAAATAGTAATTTGCATTTTTCATGTAGGACTAACCATAAGCGAGATATAAGTTTGAAAATAACTAATATTTAAAAAAAAGTGCTTTAACAGAAAATGTTTTGTGATTTAAAATACACTTAATTTATTGGGTCCAATACTTTATTAGAAGAAAAAGGAGGTGACATAAAAGTCACTGAAGTCTTCAGAGTCGATTTTAAATGCTGCATTTTCGTCTTCGTCTCAAACATTGAAAACTGAATTACATTTTTGTTCAGTAACAGTTACAGTTTTCTTATTGGTTTTTTGCTTATATCTCAAAAACTGTTACTCCTATCAATTTTTATCTTTCTTTCAAAATTAAAGCTGATAAAATTTCCTACAAAATCGTTAATAGCATTTTTCTTGTAGGACCAACCATAAGCGAGTTATAGAGTTGGATATAAATAATCTTTAACAAAAATTTGCTTTAAAATTAAATGTTTGAAAAACCGATATTAAACTAAATTAATTGGGTCTAACACTTTAGTAGAGAAAAAAGAAGACATAAAGTCACCAAAGTCTTCAGAGTTGTTTTTAGTACTAAATTTGCTTATATGCAAGCGCTTTATTAAGGTAACAGTTTTTTGGTTTCTTGCTTATATCTCGAAAACAGTTACTCCTATCAATTTTTATCTTTTTACTAAAATTAAAGCTGATAAAATTTCCTACAAAATAGTTATTTGCATTTTTCTTGTAGGACCAAGCATAAGCGAGTTATAGAGATGGATATAAATAATATTTAACAAAAATTTGCTTTAAAATAAAATGTTTGAAAAACTGAAATTAAACTAATTTAATTGTGTCTAACACTTTAGTAGAGGAAAAAGAAAAAGACATAAAAGTCACTAAAGGTTTCAGAGTCGTCTTTAGTCGTCATATTAATAACAATAACATTAATAATAATAATACTAATAGTACTAAATTTGCTTATATGCAAACGCTTAATTAAGGTAATAGTGTTTTGGTTTCTTGCTTATATCTCGAAAACAGTTACTCCTATCAATTCTTATCTTTTTGCTAAAACTAAAGCTGATAAAATTTCCTACAAAATAGTTATTTGCATTTTTCTTGTAGGACCAAGCATAAGCGAGTTATAGAGATGGATATAAATAATCTTTAACAAAAATTTGCTTTAAAATAAAATGTTTGAAAAACCGAAATTAAACTAAATTAAGTGTGTCTAACACTTTAGTAGAGAAAAAAGGAGGAGACATAAAAGTCACTAAAGTCTTAGAGTTGTCTTTAGTCGTCATATTAATAACAATAACATTTATAATAACAATACTAGTAGTACTAAATTTGCTTATATGCAAGCGCTTAATTAAGGTAACAGTTTTTTTGTTTTTTGCTTATATCTCGAAAACAGTTACTCCTATCAATTTTTACTTTTTCACCAAAATTAAAGGTGATAAAATCTCCTACAAAATAGTTATTTGCATTTTTCATGTAGAACTAACCATAAGCGAGATATAAGTTTGAAAATAATTAATAATTAAAAAAAAGTGTTTTAACAGAAAATGTCTAGTGATTTAAAATACACTTAATTTATTGGGTTCAATACTCTATTAGAAGAAAAATGAGGTGACATAAAAGTCACTGAAGTCTTCAGAGTCGTTTTTAAATGCTGCATTTTTGTCTTCGTCTCAAACATTGAAAACTGTATTACATTTTTGTTCAGTAACAGTTACAGTTTTCTTATTGGTTTTTTGCTTATATCTCGAAAACAGTTACTCCTATCAAATTTTATCTTTCTTTCAAAATTAAAGCTGATAAAATTTCCAACAAAATAGTTATTTACATTTTTCTTGTAGGACCAAGCATAAACGAGTTATAGAGTTGGATATAAATAATATTTAACAAAAATTTGCTTTAAAATAAAATGCTTGAAAAACCGGAATTAAACTAAATTAATTGTGTCTAACACTTTAGTAGAGGAAAAAGGAGAAGACATAAAAGTCACTAAATGTTTCAGAGTCGTCTTTAGTCGTCATATTAATAACAATAACATTTATAATAATAATACTAATAGTACTAAATTTGATTATATGCAAACGCTTAATTAAGGTAACAGTTTTTTGGTTTCTTGCTTATATCTCGAAAACAGTTACTCCTATCAATTTTTATTTTTTTTTCAAAATTAAACCTGATAAAATTTCCTACAAAATAGTTATTTGCATTTTTTTGTAGGACCAACCATAAGCGAGTTATAGAGTTGGATATAAATAATCTTTAACAAAAATTTGCTTTAAAATAAAATGTTTGAAAAACCGAAATTAAACTAAATTAATATTAAAATAAATATTAATATTATTATTATTAAAAACCGACTATAACTTTTGTATAGTAAATGTTTTTATACCAGTTTTAAAATGAGTTTTTAATTTTAGACAATTTCTTGCCTAAAAACAGATCACAGATAATCTCTTGCATAGAAATGAGAAAACGCTCAGATAACACAAAATAAGCTTCATTTTTCCTTAGAAAAACTAAGCTTTAATTTAGAAAGAAATTCATTATTATAAGTATTATTATTATTATTATTATTATTATTATTATTATTATTATTATTATTATTATTATTATTATTATTATTATTATTATTATTATTATTAAAAACCGATTATAACTTTTGTATAGTAAATGTTTTTATTGTATTTTAAATCACAAGACATTTTCTGTTAAAGCACTTTTTTTTAAATATTAATTATTTTCAAACTTATATCTCGCTTATGGTTAGTCCTACATGAAAAATGCAAATAACTATTTTGTAGGAAATTTTATCAGCTTGAATTTTAGTAAAAAGATAAAAATTGATAGGAGTAACTGTTTTCGAGATATAAGCAAGAAACCAAAACACTGTTACCTTAATTAAGCGTTTGCATATAAGCAAATTTAGTACTATTAGTATTATTATTATTAATGTTATTGTTATTAATATGACAACTAAAGACAACTCTGAAACCTTTAGTGACTTTTATGTCTTTTCCTTTTTCCTCTACTAAAGTGTTAGACACAATTAAATTAGTTTAATTTCAGTTTTTCAAACATTTTATTTTAAAGCAAATTTTTGTTAAATATTATTTATATCCAACTCTATAACTCGCTTATGGTTGGTCCTACAAGAAAAATGCAAATAACTATTTTGTAGGAAATTTTATCAGCTTTAATTTTGAAAGAAAGATAAAAATTGATAGGAGTAACTGTTTTCGAGATATAAGCAAAAAACCAATAAGAAAACTGTGACTGTTACTGAACAAAAATGTAATTCGGTTTTCAATGTTTGAGACGAAGACGAAACTGCAGCATTTAAAAACGACTCTGAAGACTTCAGTGACTTTTATGTCACTTCCTTTTTTTTCTAATAAAGTATTGGACCCAATAAATTAAGTGTATTTTAAATCACAAGACATTTTCTGTTAAAGCACTTCTTTTTTAAATATTAATTATTTTCAATCTTATATCTCGCTTATGGTTAGTCCTACATAAAAAATGCAAATAACTATTTTGTAGGAAATTTTATCAGCTTGAATTTTAGTAAAAAAATAAAAATTAATAGGAGTAACTGTTTTCGAGATATAAGCAAGAAACCAAAACACTGTTACCTTAATTAAGCGTTTGCATATAAGCAAATTTAGTACTATTAGTATTATTATTATTAATGTTATTGTTATTAATATGACAACTAAAGACAACTCTGAAACTTTTAGTGACTTTTATGTCTTTTCCTTTTTTCTCTACTAAAGTGTTAGACACAGTTAAATTAGTTTAATTTCAGTTTTTCAAACATTTTATTTTAAAGCAAATTTTTGTTAAATATTATTTATATCCAACTCTATAACTCGCTTATGGTTGGTCCTACAAGAAAAATGCAAATAACTATTTTGTAGAATATTTTATCAGCTTTAATTTTGAAAGAAAGACAAAAATTCATAGGAGTAACTGTTTTCGAGATATAAGCAAGAAACCAAAAAACTGTTACCTTAATAAAGCGCTTGCATATAAGCAGATTTAGTACTATTAGTATTATTATTATTAATGTTATTGTTATTAATATGACGACTAAAAACGATTCTGAAGACTTTGGTGACTTTTATGTCTTTTTCTTTTTTCTCTACTAAAGTGTTAGACACAATTAATTTAGTTTAATTTCAGTATTTCAAACATTTTATTTTTAAGCAAGTTTTTGTTAAATATTATTTATATCCAACTTTATAACTCGCTTATGGTTGGTCCTACAAGAAAAATGCAAATAACTATTTTGTAGGAAATGTTATCAGCTTTAATTTTGAAAGAAAGATAAAAATTGATAGGAGTAACTGTTTTCGAGATATGAGCAAGAAACCAAAACACTGTTACCTTAATTAAGCGTCTGCATATAAGCAAATTTAGTACTATTAGTATTATTATTATTAATGTTATTGTTATTAATATGACGATTAAAGAAAACTTTGAAACCTTTAGTGACTTTTATGTCTTCTTCTTTTTCCTCTACTAAAGTGTTAGACACAATTAAATTAGTTTAATTTCAGTTTTTCAAACATTTTATTTTAAAGCAAATTTTTGTTAAATATTATTTATATCCAACTCTATAACTCGTTTATGGTTGGTCCTACAAGAAAAATGCAAATAACTATTTTGTAGGAAATTTTATCAGCTTTAATTTTGACTGAAAGATAAAAATTGATAGGAGTAACTGTTTTCGAGATAAAAGCAAAAAACCAATAAGAAAACCGTGACTGTTACTGAACAAAAATGTAATTCAGTTTTCAATGTTTGAGACGAAGACGAAACTGCAGCATTTAAAAACGACTCTGAAGACTTCAGTGACTTTTATGTCACTTCCTTTTTCTTCTAATAAAGTATTGGACCCAATAAATTAAGTGTATTTTAAATCACAAGACATTTTCTGTTAAAGCACTTTTTTTTTAAATATTAATTATTTTCAATCATATATCTCGCTTATGGTTAGTCCTACATGAAAAATGCAAATAACTATTTTATAGGAAATTTTATCAGCTTGAATTTTAGTAAAAAGATAAAAATTGATAGGAGTAACTGTTTTCGAGATATAAGCAAGAAACCAAAACACTGTTACCTTAATTAAGCGTTTGCATATAAGCAAATTTAGTACTATTAGTATTATTATTATTAATGTTATTGTTATTAATATGACAACTAAAGACAACTCTGAAACCTTTAGTGACTTTTATGTCTTTTTCTTTTTCCTCTACTAAAGTGTTAGACACAATTAAATTAGTTTAATTTCAGTTTTTCAAACATTTTATTTTAAAGCAAATTTTTGTTAAAAATTATTTATATCCAACTCTATAACTCGCTTATGGTTGGTCCAACAAGAAAAATGCAAATAACTATTTTGTAGGAAATTTTATCAGCTTTAATTTTGAAAAAAAGACAAAAATTCATAGGAGTAACTGTTTTCAAGATATAAGCAAGAAACCAAAAAACTGTTACCTTAATAAAGCGCTTGCATATAAGCAGATTTAGTACTATTAGTATTATTATTATTAATGTTATTGTTATTAATATGACGACTAAAAACGATTCTGAAGACTTTGGTGACTTTTATGTCTTTTTCTTTTTTCTCTACTAAAGTGTTAGACACAATTAATTTAGTTTAATTTCAGTATTTCAAACATTTTATTTTTAAGCAAGTTTTTGTTAAATATTATTTATATCCAACTTTATAACTCGCTTATGGTTGGTCCCACAAGAAAAATGCAAATAACTATTTTGTAGGAAATGTTATCAGCTTTAATTTTGAAAGAAAGATAAAAATTGATAGGAGTAACTGTTTTCGAGATATGAGCAAGAAACCAAAACACTGTTACCTTAATTAAGCGTTTGCATATAAGCAAATTTAGTACTATTAGTATTATTATTATTAATGTTATTGTTATTAATATGACGATTAAAGACAACTTTGAAACCTTTAGTGACTTTTATGTCTTCTTCTTTTTCCTCTACTAAAGTGTTAGACACAATTAAATTAGTTTAATTTCAGTTTTTCAAACATTTTATTTTAAAGCAAATTTTTGTTAAATATTATTTATATCCAACTCTATAACTCGCTTATGGTTGATCCTACAAGAAAAATGCAAATATCTATTTTGTAGGAAATTTTATCAGCTTTAATTTTGACAGAAAGATAAAAATTGATAGGAGTAACTGTTTTCGAGATATAAGCAAAAAACCAATAAGAAAACTGTGACTGTTACTGAACAAAAATGTAATTCAGTTTTCAATGTTTGAGACGAAGACGAAACTGCAGCATTTAAAAACGACTCTGAAGACTTTAGTGACTTTTATGTCACTTCCTTTTTCTTCTAATAAAGTATTGGACCCAATAAATTAAGTGTATTTTAAATCACAAGACATTTTCTGTTAAAGCATTTTTTTTTAAATATTAATTATTTTCAATCATATATCTCGCTTATGGTTAGTCCTACATGAAAAATGCAAATAACTATTTTATAGGAAATTTTATCAGCTTGAATTTTAGTAAAAAGATAAAAATTGATAGGAGTAACTGTTTTCGAGATATAAGCAAGAAACCAAAACACTGTTACCTTAATTAAGCGTTTGCATATAAGCAAATTTAGTACTATTAGTATTATTATTATTAATGTTATTGTTATTAATATGACAACTAAAGACAACTCTGAAACCTTTAGTGACTTTTATGTCTTTTTCTTTTTCCTCTACTAAAGTGTTAGACACAATTAAATTAGTTTAATTTCAGTTTTTCAAACATTTTATTTTAAAGCAAATTTTTGTTAAAAATTATTTATATCCAACTCTATAACTCGCTTATGGTTGGTCCTACAAGAAAAATGCAAATAACTATTTTGTAGGAAATTTTATCAGCTTTAATTTTGAAAAAAAGACAAAAATTCATAGGAGTAACTGTTTTCGAGATATAAGCAAGAAACCAAAAAACTGTTACCTTAATAAAGCGCTTGCATATAAGCAGATTTAGTACTATTAGTATTATTATTATTAATGTTATTGTTATTAATATGACGACTAAAAACGATTCTGAAGACTTTGGTGACTTTTATGTCTTTTTCTTTTTTCTCTACTAAAGTGTTAGACACAATTAATTTAGCTTAATTTCAGTATTTCAAACATTTTATTTTTAAGCAAGTTTTTGTTAAATATTATTTATATCCAACTTTATAACTCGCTTATGGTTGGTCCTACAAGAAAAATGCAAATAACTATTTTGTAGGAAATGTTATCAGCTTTAATTTTGAAAGAAAGATAAAAATTGATAGGAGTAACTGTTTTCGAGATATAAGCAAAAAACCAATGTAAAAACTGTTACCGTTTCAGAACAAAAATGTAATTCAGTTTTCAATGTTTGAGACGAAGACGAAAATGCAGCATTTAAAATCGACTCTGAAGGCTTCAGTGACTTATATGTCACCCCCTTTTTTTCTAATAAAGTATTGGACCTGATAAATTAAGTGTATTTTAAATCACAAGACATTTTCTGTTAAAGCACTTCTTTTTTAAATATTAATTATTTTCAATCTTATATCTCGCTTATGGTTAGTCCTACATAAAAAATGCAAATAATTATTTTGTAGGAAATTTTATCAGCTTGAATTTTAGTAAAAAGATAAAAGTTGATAGGAGTAACTGTTTTCGAGATATGAGCAAGAAACCAAAACACTGTTACCTTAATTAAGCGTTTGCATATAAGCAAATTTAGTACTATTAGTATTATTATTATTAATGTTATTGTTATTAATATGACGATTAAAGACAACTTTGAAACCTTTAGTGACTTTTATGTCTTCTTCTTTTTCCTCTACTAAAGTGTTAGACACAATTAAATTAGTTTAATTTCAGTTTTTCAAACATTTTATTTTAAAGCAAATTTTTGTTAAATATTATTTATATCCAACTCTATAACTCGCTTATGGTTGGTCCTACAAGAAAAATGCAAATAACTATTTTGTAGGAAATTTTATCAGCTTTAATTTTGACAGAAAGATAAAAATTGATAGGAGTAACTGTTTTCGAGATATAAGCAAAAAACCAATAAGAAAACTGTGACTGTTACTGAACAAAAATGTAATTCAGTTTTCAATGTTTGAGACGAAGACGAAACTGCAGCATTTAAAAACGACTCTGAAGACTTCAGTGACTTTTATGTCACTTCCTTTTTCTTCTAATAAAGTATTGGACCCAATAAATTAAGTGTATTTTAAATCACAAGACATTTTCTGTTAAAGCACTTTTTTTTTAAATATTAATTATTTTCAATCATATATCTCGCTTATGGTTAGTCCTACATGAAAAATGCAAATAACTATTTTATAGGAAATTTTATCAGCTTGAATTTTGTAAAAAGATAAAAATTGATAGGAGTAACTGTTTTCGAGATATAAGCAAGAAACCAAAACACTGTTACCTTAATTAAGCGTTTGCATATAAGCAAATTTAGTACTATTAGTATTATTATTATTAATGTTATTGTTATTAATATGACAACTAAAGACAACTCTGAAACCTTTAGTGACTTTTATGTCTTTTCCTTTTTCCTCTACTAAAGTGTTAGACACAATTAAATTAGTTTAATTTCAGTTTTTCAAACATTTTATTTTAAAGCAAATTTTTGTTAAAAAGTATTTATATCAAACTCTATAACTCGCTTATGGTTGGTCCTACAAGAAAAATGCAAATAACTATTTTGTAGAAAATTTTATCAGCTTTAATTTTGAAAAAAAGACAAAAATTCATAGGAGTAACTGTTTTCGAGATATAAGCAAGAAACCAAAAAACTGTTACCTTAATAAAGCGCTTGCATATAAGCAGATTTAGTACTATTAGTATTATTATTATTAATGTTATTGTTATTAATATGACGACTAAAAACGATTCTGAAGACTTTGGTGACTTTTATGTCTTTTTCTTTTTTCTCTACTAAAGTGTTAGACACAATTAACTTAGTTTAATTTCAGTATTTCAAACATTTTATTTTTAAGCAAGTTTTTGTTAAATATTATTTATATCCAACTTTATAACTCGCTTATGGTTGGTCCTACAAGAAAAATGCAAATAACTATTTTGTAGGAAATGTTATCAGCTTTAATTTTGAAAGAAAGATAAAAATTTATAGGAGTAACTGTTTTCGAGATATGAGCAAGAAACCAAAACACTGTTACCTTAATTAAGCGTCTGCATATAAGCAAATTTAGTACTATTAGTATTATTATTATTAATGTTATTGTTATTAATATGACGATTAAAGACAACTTTGAAACCTTTAGTGACTTTTATGTCTTCTTCTTTTTCCTCTACTAAAGTGTTAGACACAATTAAATTAGTTTAATTTCAGTTTTTCAAACATTTTATTTTAAAGCAAATTTTTGTTAAATATTATTTATATCCAACTCTATAACTCGCTTATGGTTGATCCTACAAGAAAAATGCAAATATCTATTTTGTAGGAAATTTTATCAGCTTTAATTTTGACAGAAAGATAAAAATTGATAGGAGTAACTGTTTTCGAGATATAAGCAAGAAACCAATAAGAAAACTGTGACTGTTACTGAACAAAAATGTAATTCAGTTTTCAATGTTTGAGACGAAGACGAAACTGCAGCATTTAAAAACGACTCTGAAGACTTCAGTGACTTTTATGTCACTTCCTTTTTCTTCTAATAAAGTATTGGACCCAATAAATTAAGTGTATTTTAAATCACAAGACATTTTCTGTTAAAGCACTTTTTTTTTAAATATTAATTATTTTCAATCATATATCTCGCTTATGGTTAGTCCTACATGAAAAATGCAAATAACTATTTTATAGGAAATTTTATCAGCTTGAATTTTAGTAAAAAGATAAAAATTGATAGGAGTAACTGTTTTCGAGATATAAGCAAGAAACCAAAACACTGTTACCTTAATTAAGCGTTTGCATATAAGCAAATTTAGTACTATTAGTATTATTATTATTAATGTTATTGTTATTAATATGACAACTAAAGACAACTCTGAAACCTTTAGTGACTTTTATGTCTTTTTCTTTTTCCTCTACTAAAGTGTTAGACACAATTAAATTAGTTTAATTTCAGTTTTTCAAACATTTTATTTTAAAGCAAATTTTTGTTAAAAATTATTTATATCCAACTCTATAACTTGCTTATGGTTGGTCCTACAAGAAAAATGCAAATAACTATTTTGTAGGAAATTTTATCAGCTTTAATTTTGAAAAAAAGACAAAAATTCATAGGAGTAACTGTTTTCGAGATATAAGCAAGAAACCAAAAAACTGTTACCTTAATAAAGCGCTTGCATATAAGCAGATTTAGTACTATTAGTATTATTATTATTAATGTTATTGTTATTAATATGACGACTAAAAACGATTCTGAAGACTTTGGTGACTTTTATGTCTTTTTCTTTTTTCTCTACTAAAGTGTTAGACACAATTAATTTAGCTTAATTTCAGTATTTCAAACATTTTATTTTTAAGCAAGTTTTTGTTAAATATTATTTATATCCAACTTTATAACTCGCTTATGGTTGGTCCTACAAGAAAAATGCAAATAACTATTTTGTAGGAAATGTTATCAGCTTTAATTTGGAAGAAAGATAAAAATTGATAGGAGTAACTGTTTTCGAGATATAAGCAAAAAACCAATGTAAAAACTGTTACCGTTTCAGAACAAAAATGTAATTCAGTTTTCAATGTTTGAGACGAAGACGAAAATGCAGCATTTAAAATCGACTCTGAAGACTTCAGTGACTTATATGTCACCCCCTTTTTTTCTAATAAAGTATTGGACCTGATAAATTAAGTGTATTTTAAATCACAAGGTACATTTTCTGTTAAAGCACTTCTTTTTTAAATATTATTTATTTTCAATCTTATATCTCGCTTATGGTTAGTCCTACATAAAAAATGCAAATAATTATTTTGTAGGAAATTTTATCAGCTTGAATTTTAGTAAAAAGATAAAAGTTGATAGGAGTAACTGTTTTCGAGATATGAGCAAGAAACCAAAACACTGTTACCTTAATTAAGCGTTTGCATATAAGCAAATTTAGTACTATTAGTATTATTATTATTAATGTTATTGTTATTAATATGACGATTAAAGACAACTTTGAAACCTTTAGTGACTTTTATGTCTTCTTCTTTTTCCTCTACTAAAGTGTTAGACACAATTAAATTAGTTTAATTTCAGTTTTTCAAACATTTTATTTTAAAGCAAATTTTTGTTAAATATTATTTATATCCAACTCTATAACTCGCTTATGGTTGGTCGTACAAGAAAAATGCAAATAACTATTTTGTAGGAAATTTTATCAGCTTTAATTTTGAAAGAAAGATAAAAATTGATAGGAGTAACTGTTTTCGAGATATAAGCAAAAAACCAATAAGAAAACTGTGACTGTTACTGAACAAAAATGTAATTCGGTTTTCAATGTTTGAGACGAAGACGAAACTGCAGCATTTAAAAGCGACTCTGAAGACTTTAGTGACTTTTATGTCACTTCCTTTTTTTTCTAATAAAGTATTGGACCCAATAAATTAAGTGTATTTTAAATCACAAGACATTTTCTGTTAAAGCACTTTTTTTTTAAATATTAATTATTTTCAATCATATATCTCGCTTATGGTTAGTCCTACATGAAAAATGCAAATAACTATTTTGTAGGAAATTTTATCAGCTTGAATTTTAGTAAAAAGATAAAAATTGATAGGAGTAACTGTTTTCGAGATATAAGCAAGAAACTAAAACACTGTTACCTTAATTAAGCGTTTGCATATAAGCAAATTTAGAACTATTAGTATTATTATTATTAATGTTATTGTTATTAATATGACAACTAAAGACAACTCTGAAACCTTTAGTGACTTTTATGTCTTTTCGTTTTTTCTCTACTAAAGTGTTAGACACAGTAAAATTAGTTTAATTTCAGTTTTTCAAACATTTTATTTTAAAGCAAATTTTTGTTAAATATTAAAAACTATAAATTGGCTTAGATTGCCTAAAAACACAGATCACACATGATCTTTTGCATAAAAATGAGAAAACGCTCATGTAACACACAAAATAAGCTCCATTTTTCCTTTTTAAAAGTATTATTATTATTATTACTTTTGTTACTATTACTATTATTATTATTATTATTATTATTATTATTATTATTATTGTTATTATTATTATTATTATTATTATTATTATTATTATTATTATTATTATTATTATTATTATTAAAAACTTATATTAAACAGACAGAAAACGTCGTATTCTGACACAACTTAAAACACAGATCACACATGATCTTTTGCATAGAAATGAGAAAACGCTCATATAACACAAAATAAGCTTCATTTTGGCTTAGAAAACTAAGCTTACTTTTACTACTACTATTATTTTTATTTTTATTATTATTATTATTACTATTATTTTTATTATTATTATTACTATTATTATTATTATTATTATTATTATTATTATTATTAATATTATTATTATTAAAGACCGATTATAACTTTTGTATAGTAAATGTTTTTATACCAGTTTTAAAATGAGTTATTAATTTTACACAATTTCTTGCCTAAAAACACAGATCACAGATGATCTCTTGCATAGAAATGAGAAAACGCTCAGATAACACAAAATAAGCATCATTTTTGCTTAGAAAAACTAAGCTTTAATTTAGAAAGAAATTTATTATTATAAGTATTATTATCATTATTATTATTATTATTATTATTATTATTATTATTATTATTATTATTATTATTATTAAAAACTTATATTAAACAGACAGAAAACGTTATTATTAATAATATTATTATTAACTTTTGTATAGTAAATGTTTTTATACCAGTTTTAAAATGAGTTATTAATTTTAGACAATTTCTTGCCTAAAAATACAGATCACAGATGATTTCTTGCATAGAAATGAGAAAGCGCTCATATAACACACAAAATAAGCTTCATTTTTGCTTAGAAAACTAAGCTTACTTTTATTTCTATTATTATTTTTATTATTATTATTATTATTATTATTATTATTATTATTGTTATTATTATTATTATTATTATTGTTATTATTATTATTATTATTATTAAAAACTTATATTAAACAGACAGAAAACGTCGTATTCTGACACAAAAAAACGAATTACGTTATAGACTTGACGAGAACGGCGTATCTCGGACTCTTATAGGACTCTTATAGGGTCAAAAATTATCAGTTTGGATTAAAACAAATTATTTTTGTTGACTCTCAGTCTAAATTGTTCATCAGTTCAAACAAAAACGGCTTACTTTAGACGATCTTTTGCTTTGAACAAGAAAACTTACATCGAACAGACTAAAAACGTATTAATCTGGCATAAAAGAGCAATTTATGTATCACTTTGGATAAAGGCAGCTAATCCTATTCGTTTCATTGCTTAAAATAGACAAAATTGTTAATAAATCTAACAAAAACGCTGTATTCTAGCACAAAATACTAATTACATTATAGTTTCGACGAGAATAGCTTATTTGGAATGATTCTATGCTTCCAAACGAGTAAATTTTTAATAAACAGATGCCAAACATCATGTTTTGTCCTATAAAGACATTTTATATTGCAGTTTGTATTAAAACAAAATATTTTCGTTGATTCTTTGTTAGAAGCAGCAAACCTAACATTAAAGAATCTGAAAACTTTGTATTCGGACACAAACCACCGAATTTTGTTTCAGTTTAGACAAAAACGGTTGATTTTCGACAATATTTTGCTTTGAACAAGAAAGCTTATATCAAACTGACTAAAAACGTCTTATTTTAGCACAAAACAAAAGATTTGCGTTATAGTCTTAAAGCTGATTCATGCCACAGTTTGGATGAAACGCAATTATTTTTGTTAATTCATTGTTACAAACAAGAAACCTTACATCAAAGAAACTGAAAACCCCTTATTTAGGCACAGAAATTCGAATTACGTTTCAGTCTGGACAAAAACTGCTTATTTTAGACGATCCTTTGTTTTGAACACGAAAAGTTACATTAAAAAGATTAAAAACGTCTTATTCTGGCTGAAAACTGCAAATTATATATTACTCTAGATAAAAGCAATTTATCCTGATTACTCTTTTACTTAGAATAGAGTAAACTTGTATAAAACTTAATGAAAACTTTAAATTTCGTCTCAAAGAAATAATTTACGTTATAGTTTTGACCAGCACTGTTTATTTCAAACGAAATTATGATTCGAAAGTAATGAACTTTTATGGGGCAGATGCAAAACCACATATTACCATATAAAGCGTTGTTTTAAAGCAAAGTATTACCTTTTGCAACAAGAAATTTCACGTCAAAGAAACTGAAAACTTCGTATCCATACATAAATATCTAATTACGTATCAGTTTAGGCAAATACAGCTTATTTTAAACGATTCCTTGCTATAAACAAGAAAAATTTTATCAAGCATATTGAAAACGTCTTATTCTCGAAAATAAGAGCAAATTATGTATCAGTTTTAACAAAAGCGGATTACTCCGTTTGATTCTATGCTTAGAGTAGAGTAAACTACTATAAAACGTAATGAAAACTCTATATTCAAGCTCAAAAGAACAAATTACGTTATAGTTTTGACAAAAAAAAATATTTCGGACGATTACATACTTCGAAGTAAGCAAACTTTAATTGAACATGTGCAAAAGCTAATACTTTGCTTTAAAATAATGATTTATGTGGTAATATGGTATTTTGCATCTGTCCTATAAAAGTTTACCCGTTTCGCTCCATTGAATCATTCGAAATAAATTATTTTGACACAACAACAACACAAATAATTTGTTTTTGTTTAAACTGTAACATAAGTCGCTTTTATAAAACGAACTAAGACGTTTGGCATCTGTTTAGTGAAAGTTTTGTCGTTTGGAGGCATAAAATCGTTTGAAATTAACAGTTCTGGTCAAAACTATTACGTAAATTATTTCTTTGTATCACTTTACAGATTTGCGTTATAGTCTTGACGAGAACTGTTAATTTCAAACGATTCTATGCTTTGAAACCAGTATACTTTCACTGAACAGAGGCAAAACGTCTGATTTCGCCTTTAAAAAACGATTTATGTCACAGTTTGGATTAAAACCAATGATTTTCGTTTATTCATTGTTACAAACAAGAAACCTTACATCAAAGAAACTGAAAACCTCTTATTCAGGCCCAGAAAACCAAATTACGTTTCAGTCTGGACACAAATTGCTTATTTTAGACGATTCTTTCTTTTGAACACGAAAACTTACATTAAAAAGATTAAAAACGTCTTATTCTGGCTCAAAACTGCAAATTATGTATTACTTTGGATAAAAGCAGTTTATCCTGATTACTCCTTTGCTTAGAATAGAGCAAACTTGTATAAAACTTAATGAAAACTTTAAATTTCGTCTCAAAGAAATAATTTACGTTATAGTTTTGACCAGAACTGTTAATTTCAAACGATTTTATGCCCCCAAACGAGAAAACTTTCACTAAACAGATGCCAAACGTCTTAGTTCGTTTTATAAAAACGACATGTTACAGTTTAAACAAAAAAATTATTTTCGTTGTTGTGTCAAAATAATTTATTTCGAATGATTCAATGGAGCGAAACGAGTAAACTTTTATAGGACAGATGCAAAATACCATATTACCACATAAATCGTTATTTCAAGTATTAGCTTTTGCACTTGTTCAATTAAAGTTTGCTTACTTCGAAATATGTAGTCGTCCGAAATAATTTTTTTTTTGTCAAAACTATAACGTAATTTGTTCTTTTGAGCTTGAATATAGAGTTTTCATTACGTTTTATAGTAGTTTACTCTACTCTAAGCATAGAATCAAACAGAGTAATCCGCTTTTGTTAAAACTGATACATAATTTGCTCTTATTTTCGAGAATAAGACATTTTCAATATGTTTGATAAAATTTTTCTTGTTTATAGCAAGGAATCGTTTAAAATAAGCTGTATTTGCCTAAACTGATACGTAATTCGATATTTGTGCATGGATACGATGTTTTCAGTTTCTTTGACGTGAAATTTCTTGTTGCAAAAGGTAATAATTTGCTTTAAAACAACGCTTTATATTGTAATATGTGGTTTGGCATCTGCCCCATAAAAGTTCATTAGTTTCGAATCATAAAATCGTTTGAAATAAACAGTGCTGGTCAAAACTATAACGTAAATTATTTCTTTGAGACGAAATTTAAAGTTTTTATTAAGTTTTATACAAGTTTACTCTATTCTAAGTAAAGGAGTAATCAGGATAAATTGCTTTTATCTAGAGTAATATATAATTTGCAGTTTTCAGCCAGAATAAGACGTTTTTAATCTTTTTAATGTAAGTTTTTGTATTCAAAACAAAGGATCGTCTAAAGTAAGCAGTTTTTGTCCAGACTGAAACGTAATTCGAATTTCTGTGCCTGAATAAGGGGTTTTCAGTTACTTTGATGTAAGGTTTCATGTTTGTAACAATGAATTAACGAAAATAATTGGTTTTTATCCAAACTGTGGCATGAATCGTTTTTAAAAGGCGAAATAAGATGTTTTTCCTCTGTACAGTGAAAGTTTACTCGTTTCAAAGCATAGAACCGTTTGAAATTAACAGCTCTCGTTAAGACTATAACGCAAATCTTTTGTTTTGTGCTAAAATAAGACGTTTTTAGTCAGTTTGATATAAGTTTTCTTGTTCAAAGCAAAATATTGTCGAAAATCAACCGTTTTTGTCTAAACTGATACAAAATTCGGTGGTTTGTGTCCGAATACAAAGTTTTCAGATTCTTTAATGTTAGGTTTGCTGCTTCTAACAAAGAATCAACGAAAATATTTTGTTTTAATACAAACTGCAATATAAAATGTCTTTATAGGACAAAACATGATGTTTGGCATCTGTTTAATAAAAATTTACTCGTTTGGAAGCATAGAATCATTCCAAATAAGCTATTCTCGTCGAAACTATAATGTAATTAGTATTTTGTGCTAGAATACAGCGTTTTTGTTAGATTTATTAACAATTTTGTCTATTTTAAGCAATAAAACGAATAGGATTAGCTGCCTTTATCCGAAGTGATACATAAATTGCTCTTTTATGCCAGATTAATACGTTTTTAATCTGTTCGATGTAAGTTTTCTTGTTCAAAGCAAAAGATCGTCTAAAATAAGCCGTTTTTGTTTGAACTGATAAACAATTCAGACTGAGACTCAACAAAAATAATTTGTTTTAATCCAAACTGATACTTTTTGACCCTATAAGAGTCCTATAAGAGTCCGAGATACGCCGATCTCGTCAAGTCTATAACGTAATTCGTTTTTTTGTGTCAGAATACGACGTTTTCTGTCTGTTTAATATAAGTTTTTAATAATAATAATAATAACAATAATAATAATAATAATAATAATAATAATAATAATAATAATAATAATAATAGTAATAATAATAATAATATTAATAATAATAATAATGAAAATAATAATAGTAATAAAAGTAAGCTTAGTTTTCTAAGCAAAAATGAAGCTTATTTTGTGTGTTATATGAGCGTTTTCTCATTTCTATGCAAGAAATCATCTGTGATCTGTGTTTTTAGGCAACAAATTGTCTAAAATTAATAACTCATTTTAAAACTGGTATAAAAACATTTACTATACAAAAGTTATAATCAGTTTTTAATAATAATAAAATTAATAATAATAATAATAATAATAATAATAATAATAATAATAATAAAAATAATAGTAATAATAATAATAATAATAATAATAATAATAATAATAATAATAATAATAATAATAATAATAATAATAGTAATAGTAACATAAGTAATAATAATAATAATACTTTTAATAAAAAAAAATGGGGCTTATTTTGTGTGTTACATGAGCGTTTTCTCATTTCTATGCAAAAGATCATGTGTGATCTGTGTTTTTAGGCAATCTAACCCATTTTATAGTTTTTAATATTTAACAAAAATTTGCTTTAAAATAAACTGTTTGAAAAACTGAAATTAAACTAAATTAATTGTGTCTAACACTTTAGTAGAGGAAAAAGGAGGAGACATAATAGTCACTAAAGTCTTAGAGTTGTCTTTAGTCGTCATATTAATAACAATAACATTTATAATAACAATACTAGTAGTACTAAATTTGCTTATATGCAAGCGCTTACTTAAGGTAACAGTTTTTTTGTTTTTTGCTTATATCTCGAAAACAGTTACTCCTAACAATTTTTACTTTTTCACCAAAATTAAAGGTGATAAAATTTCCTACAAAATAGTTATTTGCATTTTTCATGTAGAACTAACCATAAGCGAGATATAAGTTTGAAAATAATTAATAATTAAAAAAAAGTGTTTTAACAGAAAATGTCTTGTGGTTTAAAATACACTTAATTTATTGGGTCCAATACTTTATTAGAAGAAAAAGCAGGTAACATAAAAGTCACTAAAGTCTTCAGAGTCGTTTTTAAATGCTGCATTTTTGTCTTCGTCTCAAACATTGAAAACTGAATTACATTTTTGTTCAGTAACAGTTACAGTTTTCTTATTGGTTTTTTGCTTATATCTCGAAAACAGTTACTCCTATCAAATTTTATCTTTCTTTCAAAATTAAAGCTGATAAAATTTCCAAGAAAATAGTTATTTACATTTTTCTTGTAGGACCAAGAATAAACGAGTTATAGAGTTGGATATAAATAATATTTAACAAAAATTTGCTTTAAAATAAAATGCTTGAAAAGCCGAAATTAAACTAAATTAATTGTGTCTAACACTTTAGCAGAGGAAAAAGGAGAAGACATAAAAGTCACTAAATGTTTCAGAGTCGTCTTTAGTCGTCATATTAATAACAATAACATTAATAATAATAATACTAATAGTACTAAATTTGCTTATATGCAAACGCTTAATTAAGGTAACAGTTTTTTGGTTTCTTGCTTATATCTCGAAAACAGTTACTCCTATCAATTTTTATCTTTTTTTCAAAATTAAAGCTGATAAAATTTCCTACAAAATAGTTATTTGCATTTTTTTGTAGGACCAACCATAAGCGAGTTATAGAGTTGGATATAAATAATCTTTAACAAAAATTTGCTTTAAAATAAAATGTTTGAAAAACCGAAATTAAACTAAACTAAGACTAACACTTTAGTAGAGGTAAAAGGAGAAGACATAAAAGTCACCAAAGTCTTGAGAGTCGTTTTTAGTCGTCATATTAATAACAATAACATTAATAATAATAATACTAATATTACTAAATTTGCTTATATGCAAGCGCTTAATTAAAGTAACAGTTTTTTGGTTTCTTGCTTATATCTCGAAAACAGTTACTCCTATCAATTTTTAAATTTTTACTAAAATTAAAGCAAGCTGATAAAATTTTGTACAAAATAGTAATTTGCATTTTTCATGTAGGACTAACCATAAGCGAGATATAAGTTTGAAAATAATTAATATTTAAAAAAAAAGTGCTTTAACAGAAAATGTCTTGTGATTTAAAATACACTTAATTTAATGGGTCCAATACTTTATTAGAAGAAAAAGGAGGAGGCATAAAAGTCACTAAAGTCTTCAGAGTCGATTTTAAATGCTGCATTTTTGTCTTTGTCTCAAACATTGAAAACTGAATTACATTTTTGTTTAGTAACAGTTACAGTTTTCTTATTGGTTTTTTGCTTATATCTCGAAAACAGTTACTCCTATAAAAATGAAAATAAATAAAATGTTTGAAAAACCGAAATTAAACTAAATTAATTAAGACTAACACTTTAGTAGAGGAAAAAAGAGAAGACATAAAAGTCACCAAAGTCTTGAGAGTCGTTTTTAGTCGTCATATTAATAACAATAACATTAATAATAATAATACTAATATTACTAAATTTGCTTATATGCAAGCGGTTAATTAAGGTAACAGTTTCTTGCTTATATCTCAAAAACCGTTACTCCTATCAATTGTTATCTTTTTACTAAAATTAAAGCTGATAAAATTTCCTACAAAATATTTATTTGCATTTTTTATGTAGGACTAACCATAAGCGAGATACAATTAATTTAGTTTAATTTCAGTATTTCAAACATTTTATTTTTAAGCAAGTTTTTGTTAAATATTATTTATATCCAACTTTATAACTCGCTTATGGTTGGTCCTACAAGAAAAATGCAAATAACTATTTTGTAGGAAATGTTATCAGCTTTAATTTTGAAAGAAAGATAAAAATTGATAGGAGTAACTGTTTTCGAGATATAAGCAAAAAACCAAAGTAAAAACTGTTACCGTTTCAGAACAAAAATGTAAATCAGTTTTCAATGTTTGAGACGAAGACGAAAATGCAGCATTTAAAATCGACTCTGAAGACTTCAGTGACTTATATGTCACCCCCTTTTTTTTTTTAATAAAGTATTGGACCTAATAAATTAAGTGTATTTTAAATCACAAGACATTTTCTGTTAAAGCACTTCTTTTTTAAATATTAATTATTTTCAATCTTATATCTCGCTTATGGTTAGTCCTACATAAAAAATGCAAATAACTATTTTGTAGGAAATTTTATCAGCTTGAATTTTAGTGAAAAGATAAAAATTGATAGGAGTAACTGTTTTCGAGATATGAGCAAGAAACCAAAACACTGTTACCTTAATTAAGCGTTTGCATATAAACAAATTTAGTACTATTAGTATTATTATTATTAATGTTATTGTTATTAATATGACGATTAAAGACAACTTTGAAACCTTTAGTGACTTTTATGTCTTCTTCTTTTTCCTCTACTAAAGTGTTAGACACAATTAAATTAGTTTAATTTCAGTTTTTCAAACATTTTATTTTAAAGCAAATTTTTGTTAAATATTATTTATATCCAACTCTATAACTCGCTTATGGTTGGTCCTACAAGAAAAATGCAAATAACTATTTTGTAGGAAATTTTATCAGCTTTAATTTTGACAAAAAGATAAAAATTGATAGGAGTAACTG
>NW_026986636.1:1590000-1645000 GCF_031307605.1 Tribolium castaneum | reverse complement strand
ATGGGGCAGATGCAAAACCACATATTACCATATAAAGCGTTGTTTTAAAGCAAAGTATTACCTTTTGCAACAAGAAATTTCACGTCAAAGAAACTGAAAACTTCGTATCCATACATAAATATCTAATTACGTATCAGTTTAGGCAAATACAGCTTATTTTAAACGATTCCTTGCTATAAACAAGAAAAATTTTATCAAGCATATTGAAAACGTCTTATTCTCGAAAATAAGAGCAAATTATGTATCAGTTTTAACAAAAGCGGATTACTCTGTTTGATTCTATGCTTAGAGTAGAGTAAACTACTATAAAACGTAATGAAAACTCTATATTCAAGCTCAAAAGAACAAATTACGTTACAGTTTTGACAAAAAAAAATATTTCGGACGATTACATACTTCGAAGTAAGCAAACTTTAATTGAACATGTGCAAAAGCTAATACCTTGCTTTAAAATAATGATTTATGTGGTAATATGGTATTTTGCATCTGTCCTATAAAAGTTTACCCGTTTCGCTCCATTGAATCATTAGAAATAAATTATTTTGACACAACAACAACACAAATAATTTGTTTTTGTTTAAACTGTAACATAAGTCGCTTTTATAAAACGAACTAAGACGTTTGGCATCTGCTTAGTGAAAGTTTTCTCGTTTGGGGGCATAAAATCGTTTGAAATTAACAGTTCTGGTCAAAACTATTACGTAAATTATTTCTTTGTGTCACTTTAAAGATTTGCGTTATAGTCTTGACGAGAACTGTTAATTTCAAACGATTCTATGCTTTGAAACCAGTATACTTTCACTGAACAGAGGCAAAACGTCTGATTTCGCCTTTAAAAAACGATTTATGTCACAGTTTGGATTAAAACCAATGATTTTCGTTTATTCATTGTTACAAACAAGAAACCTTACATCAAAGAAACTGAAAACCTCTTATTCAGGCCCAGAAAATCAAATTACGTTTCAGTCTGGACACAAATTGCTTATTTTAGACGATTCTTTCTTTTGAACACGAAAACTTACATTAAAAAGATTAAAAACGTCTTATTCTGGCTCAAAACTGCAAATTATGTATTACTTTGGATAAAAGCAGTTTATCCTGATTACTCCTTTGCTTAGAATAGAGCAAACTTGTATAAAACTTAATGAAAACTTTAAATTTCGTCTCAAAGAAATAATTTACGTTATAGTTTTGACCAGAACTGTTAATTTCAAACGATTTTATGCCCCCAAACGAGAAAACTTTCACTAAACAGATGCCAAACGTCTTAGTTCGTTTTATAAAAACGACATGTTACAGTTTAAACAAAAAAATTATTTTCGTTGTTGTATCAAAATAATTTATTTCGAATGATTCAATGAAGCGAAACGAGTAAACTTTTATAGGACAGATGCAAAATACCATATTACCACATAAATCGTTATTTTAAAGCAAAGTATTAGCTTTTGCACTTGTTCAATTAAAGTTTGCTTACTTCGAAATATGTAGTCGTCCGAAATAATTTTTTTTTGTCAAAACTATAACGTAATTTGTTCTTTTGAGCTTGAATATAGAGTTTTCATTACGTTTTATAGTAGTTTACTCTACTCTAAGCATAGAATCAAACAGAGTAATCCGCTTTTGTTAAAACTGATACATAATTTGCTCTTATTTTCGAGAATAAGACATTTTCAATATGTTTGATAAAATTTTTCTTGTTTATAGCAAGGAATCGTTTAAAATAAGCTGTATTTTCCTAAACTGATACGTATTTCGATATTTGTGCATGGATACGAAGTTTTCAGTTTCTTTGACGTGAAATTTCTTGTTGCAAAAGGTAATACTTTGCTTTAAAACAACGCTTTATATGGTAATATGTGGTTTTGCATCTGCCCCATAAAAGTTCATTAGTTTCGAATCATAATTTCGTTTGAAATAAACAGTGCTGGTCAAAACTATAACGTAAATTATTTCTTTGAGACGAAATTTAAAGTTTTCATTAAGTTTTATACAAGTTTACTCTATTCTAAGTAAAGGAGTAATCAGGATAAATTGCTTTTATCTAGAGTAATATATAATTTGCAGTTTTCAGCCAGAATAAGACGTTTTTAATCTTTTTAATGTAAGTTTTCGTGTTCAAAACAAAGGATCGTCTAAAATAAGCAGTTTTTGTCCAGACTGAAACGTAATTCGAATTTCTGTGCCTAAATAAGGGGTTTTCAGTTTCTTTGATGTAAGGTTTCTTGTTTGTAACAATGAATTAACAAAAATAATTGGTTTTTATCCAAACTGTGGCATGAATCAGCTTTAAGACTATAACGCAAATCTTTTGTTTTGTGCTAAAATAAGACGTTTTTAGTCAGTTTGATATAAGCTTTCTTGTTCAAAGCAAAATATTGTCGAAAATCAACCGTTTTTGTCTAAACTGAAACAAAATTCGGTGGTTTGTGTCCGAATACAAAGTTTTCAGATTCTTTAATGTTAGGTTTGCTGCTTCTAACAAAGAATCAACGAAAATATTTTGTTTTAATACAAACTGCAATATAAAATGTCTTTATAGGACAAAACATGATGTTTGGCATCTGTTTATTAAAAATTTACTCGTTTGGAAGCATAGAATCATTCCAAATAAGCTATTCTCGTCGAAACTATAATGTAATTAGTATTTTGTGCTAGAATACAACGTTTTTGTTAGATTTATTAACAATTTTGTCTATTTTAAGCAATGAATAATAATAATAATAATAATAATAATAATAGTAATAAAAAAAACAATAATAATAATAATAATAATAATAATAATGATAATAATACTTATAATAATAAATTTCTTTCTAAATTAATGCTTAGTTTTTCTAAGCAAAAATGATGCTTATTTTGTGTTATCTGAGCGTTTTCTCATTTCTATGCAAGAGATCATCTGTGATCTGTGTTTTTAGGCAAGAAATTGTCTAAAATTAATAACGCATTTTAAAACTGGTATAAAAACATTTACTATACAAAAGTTATAATCGGTCTTTAATAATAATAATTTTAATAATAATAATAATAATAATAATAATAATAATAGTAATAATAATAATAAAAATAATAGTAATAATAATAATAATAATAAAAATAAAAATAATAGTAGTAGTAAAAGTAAGCTTAGTTTTCTAAGCCAAAATGAAGCTTATTTTGTGTTATATGAGCGTTTTCTCATTTCTATGCAAAAGATCATGTGTGATCTGTGTTTTAAGTTGTGTCAGAATACGACGTTTTCTGTCTGTTTAATATAAGTTTTTAATAATAATAATAATAATAATAATAATAATAATAATTTTATAATAATAATAATAATAACAATAATAATAATAATAATAATAATAATAATAGTAATAGTAACAAAAGTAATAATAATAATAATACTTTTAAAAAGGAAAAATGGAGCTTATTTTGTGTGTTACATGAACGTTTTCTCATTTTTATGCAAAAGATCATGTGTGATCTGTGTTTTTAGGCAATCTAAGCCATTTTATAGTTTTTAATATTTAACAAAAATTTGCTTTAAAATAAAATGTTTGAAAAACCGAAATTAAACTAAATTAATTGTGTCTAACACTTTAGTAGAGGAAAAAGGAGGAAACATAAAAGTCACTAAAGTCTTAAAGTTGTCTTTAGTCGTCATATTAATAACAATAACATTTATAATAACAATACTAGTAGTACTAAATTTGCTTATATGCAAGCGCTTAATTAAGGTAACAGTTTTTTTGTTTTTTGCCTATATCTCGAAAACAGTTACTCCTATCAATTTTTACTTTTTCACCAAAATTAAAGGTGATAAAATTTCCTACAAAATAGTTATTTGCATTTTTCATGTAGAACTAACCATAAGCGAGATATAAGTTTGAAAATAATTATTAATTAAAAAAAAGTGTTTTAACAGAAAATGTCTTGTGATTTAAAATACACTTAATTTGTTGGGTCCAATACTTTATTAGAAGAAAAAGGAGGTGACATAAAAGTCACTGAAGTCTTCAGAGTCGTTTTTAAATGCTGCATTTTTGACTTCGTCTCAAACATTGAAAACTGAATTACATTTTTGTTCAGTAACAGTTACAGTTTTCTTATTGGTTTTTTGCTTATATTTCGAAAACAGTTACTCCTATCAAATTTTATCTTTCTTTCAAAATTAAAGCTGATAAAATTTCCAACAAAATAGTTATTTACATTTTTCTTGTAGGACCAAGCATAAACGAGTTATAGAGTTGGATATAAATAATATTTAACAAAAATTTGCTTTAAAATAAAATGCTTGAAAAACCGGAATTAAACTAAATTAATTGTGTCTAACACTTTAGTAGAGAAAAAAGGAGAAGACATAAAAGTCACTAAATGTTTCAGAGTCGTCAGTAGTCGTCATATTAATAACAATAACATTAATAATAATAATACTAATAGTACTAAATTTGCTTATATGCAAACGCTTAATTAACGTAACATTTTTTTGGTTTCTTGCTTATATCTCGAAAACAGTTACTCCTATCAATTTTTATCTTTTTTTCAAAATTAAAGCTAATAAAATTTCCTACAAAATAGTTATTTGCATTTTTGTGTAGGACCAACCATAAGCGAGTTATAGAGTTGGATATAAATAATATTTAACAAAAATTTGCTTTAAAATAAAATGTTTGAAAAACCGAAATTAAACTAAATTAATTGAGTCTAACACTTTAGTAGAGGAAAAAGAAAAAGACATAAAAGTCACTAAAGGTTTCAGAGTTGTCTTTAGTTGTCATATTAATAACAATAACATTAATAATAATAATACTAATAGTACTAAATTTGCTTATATGCAAACGCTTAATTAAGGTAACAGTGTTTTGGTTTCTTGCTTATGTCTCGAAAACAGTTACTCTTATCAATTTTTATCTTTTTACTAAAATTCAAGCTGATAAAATTTCCTACAAAATAGTTATTTGCATTTTTCATGTAGGACTAACCATAAGCGAGATATATGATTGAAAATAATTAATATTTAAAAAAAAAGTGCTTTAACAGAAAATGTCTTGTGATTTAAAATACACTTAATTTATTGGGTCCAATACTTTATTAGAAGAAAAAGGAAGTGACATAAAAGTCACTGAAGTCTTCAGAGTCGTTTTTAAATGCTGCAGTTTCGTCTTCGTCTCAAACATTGAAAACTGAATTACATTTTTGTTCAGTAACAGTCACAGTTTTCTTATTGGTTTTTTGCTTATATCTCGAAAACAGTTACTTCTATCAATTTTTATCTTTCTGTCAAAATTAAAGCTGATAAAATTTCCTACAAAATAGTTATTTGCATTTTTCTTGTAGGACCAACCATAAGCGAGTTATAGAGTTGGATATAAATAATATTTAACAAAAATTTGCTTTAAAATAAAATGTTTGAAAAACTGAAATTAAACTAATTTAATTGTGTCTAACACTTTAGTAGAGGAAAAAGAAGAAGACATAAAAGTCACTAAAGGTTTCAAAGTTGTCTTTAATCGTCATATTAATAACAATAACATTAATAATAATAATAATACTAATAGTACTAAATTTGCTTATATGCAAACGCTTAATTAAGGTAACAGTGTTTTGGTTTCTTGCTCATATCTCGAAAACAGTTACTCCTATCAATTTTTATCTTTTTACTGAAATTCAAGCTGATAAAATTTCCTACAAAATAGTTATTTGCATTTTTTATGTAGGACTAACCATAAGCGAGATATAAGATTGAAAATAATTAATATTTAAAAAAGAAGTGCTTTAACAGAAAATGTCTTGTGATTTAAAATACACTTAATTTATTAGGTTCAATACTTTATTAAAAAAAAAAGGGGGTGACATATAAGTCACTGAAGTCTTCAAAGTCGATTTTAAATGCTGCATATTCGTCTTCGTCTCAAACATTGAAAACTGAATTACATTTTTGTTCTGAAACGGTAACAGTTTTTACTTTGGTTTTTTGCTTATATCTCGAAAACAGTTACTCCTATCAATTTTTATCTTTCTTTCAAAATTAAAGCTGATAACATTTCCTACAAAATAGTTAAATGCATTTTTCTTGTAGGACCAACCATAAGCGAGTTATAAAGTTGGATATAAAGAATATTTAACAAAAACTTGCTTAAAAATTAAATGTTTGAAATACTGAAATTAAACTAAATTAATTGTGTCTAACACTTTAGTAGAGGAAAAAGAAAAAGACATAAAAGTCACCAAAGTCTTCAGAATCGTTTTTAGACGTCATATTAATAACAATAACATTAATAATAATAATACTAATAGTACTAAATCTGCTTATATGCAAGCGCTTTATTAAGGTAACAGTTTTTTGGTTTCTTGCTTATATCTCGAAAACAGTTACTCCTATGAATTTTTGTCTTTCTTTCAAAATTAAAGCTGATAAAATATTCTACAAAATAGTTATTTGCATTTTTCTTGTAGGACCAACCATAAGCGAGTTATGGAGTTGGATATAAATAATATTTAACAAAAATTTGCTTTAAAATAAAATGTTTGAAAAACTGAAATTAAACTAATTTAACTGTGTCTAACACTTTAGTAGAGAAAAAAGGAAAAGACATAAAAGTCACTAAAGGTTTCAGAGTTGTCTTTAGTTGTCATATTAATAACAATAACATTAATAATAATAATACTAATAGTACTAAATTTGCTTATATGCAAACGCTTAATTAAGGTAACAGTGTTTTGGTTTCTTGCTTATATCTCGAAAACAGTTACTCCTATCAATTTTTATCTTTTTACTAAAATTCAAGCTGATAAAATTTCCTACAAAATAGTTATTTGCATTTTTCATGTAGGACTAACCATAAGCGAGATATATGATTGAAAATAATTAATATTTTAAAAAAAAGTGCTTTAACAGAAAATGTCTTGTGATTTAAAATACACTTAATTTATTGGGTCCAATACTTTATTAGAAGAAAAAGAAAGTGACATAAAAGTCACTGAAGTCTTCAGAGTCGTTTTTAAATGCTGCAGTTTCGTCTTCGTCTCAAACATTGAAAACCGAATTACATTTTTGTTCAGTAACAGTCACAGTTTTCTTATTGGTTTTTTGCTTATATCTCGAAAACAGTTACTCTTATCAATTTTTATCATTCGTTCAAAATTAAAGCTGATAAAATTTCCTACAAAATAGTTATTTGCATTTTTCTTGTAGGACCAAACATAAGCGAGTTATAGAGTTGGATATAAATAATATTTAACAAAAATTTGCTTTAAAATAAAATGTTTGAAAAACTGAAATTAAACTAATTTAATTGTGTCTAACACTTTAGTAGAGGAAAAAGAAGAAGACATAAAAGTCACTAAAGGTTTCAAAGTTGTCTTTAATCGTCATATTAATAACAATAACATTAATAATAATAATACTAATAGTACTAAATTTGCTTATATGCAAACGCTTAATTAAGGTAACAGTGTTTTGGTTTCTTGCTCATATCTCGAAAACAGTTACTCCTATCAATTTTTATCTTTTTACTAAAATTCAAGCTGATAAAATTTCCTACAAAATAGTTATTTGCATTTTTTGTGTAGGACTAACCATAAGCGAGATATAAGATTGAAAATAATTAATATTTAAAAAAGAAGTGCTTTAACAGAAAATGTCTTGTGATTTAAAATACACTTAATTTATTAGGTCCAATACTTTATTAAAAAAAAGGGGGTGACATATAAGTCACTGAAGTCTTCAGAGTCGATTTTAAATGCTGCATTTTCGTCTTCGTCTCAAACATTGAAAACTGAATTACATTTTTGTTCTGAAACGGTAACAGTTTTTACTTTGGTTTTTTGCTTATATCTCGAAAACAGTTACTCCTATCAATTTTTATCTTTCTTTCAAAATTAAAGCTGATAACATTTCCTACAAAATAGTTATTTGCATTTTTCTTGTAGGACCAACCATAAGCGAGTTATAAAGTTGGATATAAATAATATTTAACAAAAACTTGCTTAAAAATAAAATGTTTAAAATACTGAAATTAAACTAAATTAATTGTGTCTAACACTTTAGTAGAGAAAAAAGAAAAAGACATAAAAGTCACCAAAGTCTTCAGAATAGTTTTTAGTCGTCATATTAATAACAATAACATTAATAATAATAATACTAATAGTACTAAATCTGCTTATATGCAAGCGCTTTATTAAGGTAACAGTTTTTTGGTTTCTTGCTTATATCTCGAAAACAGTTACTCCTATAAATTTTTATCTTTCTTTCAAAATTAAAGCTGATAAAATATTCTACAAAATAGTTATTTGCATTTTTCTTGTAGGACCAACCATAAGCGAGTTATAGAGTTGGATATAAATAATATTTAACAAAAATTTGCTTTAAAATAAAATGTTTGAAAAACTGAAATTAAACTAATTTAACTGTGTCTAACACTTTAGTAGAGAAAAAAAAAAGACATAAAAGTCACTAAAGGTTTCAGAGTTGTCTTTAGTTGTCATATTAATAACCATAACATTAATAATAATAATACTAATAGTACTAAATTTGCTTATATGCAAACGCTTAATTAAGGTAACAGAGTTTTGGTTTCTTGCTTATATCTCGAAAACAGTTACTCCTATCAATTTTTATCTTTTCACTAAAATTCAAGCTGATAAAATTTCCTACAAAATAGTTATTTGCATTTTTCATGTAGGACTAACCATAAGCGAGATATATGATTGAAAATAATTAATATTTAAAAAAAGTGCTTTAACAGAAAATGTCTTGTGATTTAAAATACACTTAATTTATTGGGTCCAATACTTTATTAGAAGAAAAAGGAAGTGACATAAAAGTCACTGAAGTCTTCAGAGTTGTTTTTAAATGCTGCAGTTTCGTCTTCGTCACAAACATTGAAAACCGAATTACATTTTTGTTCAGTAACAGTCACAGTTTTCTTATTGGTTTTTTGCTTATATCTCGAAAACAGTTACTCCTATCAATTTTTATCTTTTTTTCAAAATTAAAGCTGATAAAATTTCTTACAAAATAGTTATTTGCATTTTTCTTGTAGGACCAACCATAAGCGAGTTATAGAGTTGGATATAAATAATATTTAACAAAAATTTGCTTTAAAATAAAATGTTTGAAAAACTGAAATTAAACTAATTTAATTGTGTCTAACACTTTAGAGGAAGCTTTATCAGCTTTAATTTTAAAAGAAAGATAGAAATTGATAGGAGTAACGGTTTTCGAGATATAAGCAAAAAACCAATAAGAAAACTGTAACAGTTACTGAACAAAAATGTAATTCAGTTTTCAATGTTTGAGACGAAGACGAAAATGCAGCAGTTACAAACGACTCTAAAGACTTCAGTGACCTTTCTGTCACCTCTTTTTTCTTCTAATAAAGTATTGGACCCTATAAATTAAGTGTATTTTAAATCACAAGACATTTTCTGTTGAAGCACTTTTTTTTAAATTTTAATTATTTTCAAACTTATATCTCGCTTATGGTTAGTCCTACATTAAAAATGCAATTAACTATTTTGTAGGAAATTTTGTCAGCTTTAATTTTAGTAAAAATATAAAAATTGATAGGAGTAACTGTTTTCGAGATATAAGCAAGAAACCAAAACACTGTTACCTTAATTAAGCGTTTGCATATAAGCAAATTTAGTACTATTAGTATTATTATTATTAATGTTATTGTTATTAATATTACGATTAAAGACAACTTTGAAACCTTTAGTGACTTTTATGTCTTCTTCTTTTTCCTCTATTGGACCTAATAAATTAAGTGTATTTTAAATCACAAGACATTTTCTGTTAAAGCACTTCTTTTTTAAATATTAATTATTTTCAATCTTATATCTCGCTTATGGTTAGTCCTACATAAAAAATGCAAATAACTATTTTGTAGGAAATTTTATCAGCTTGAATTTTAGTGAAAAGATAAAAATTGATAGGAGTAACTGTTTTCGAGATATAAGCAAGAAACCAAAAAACTGTTACCTTAATAAAGCGCTTGCATATAAGCAGATTTAATACTATTAGTATTATTATTATTAATGTTATTGTTATTAATATGACGACTAAAAACGATTCTGAAAACTTTGGTAACTTTTATGTCTTTTTCTTTTTTCTCTACTAAAGTGTTAGACACAATTAATTTAGTTTAATTTCAGTATTTCAAACATTTTATTTTTAAGCAAGTTTTTGTTAAATATTATTTATATCCTACTTTATAACTCGCTTATGGTTGGTCCTACAAGAAAAATGCAAATAACTATTTTGTAGGAAATGTTATCAGCTTTAATTTTGAAAGAAAGATAAAAATTGATAGGAGTAACTGTTTTCGAGATATAAGCAAAAAACCAAAGTAAAAACTGTTACCGTTTCAGAACAAAAATGTAATTCAGTTTTCAATGTTTGAGACGAAGACGAAAATGCAGCATTTAAAATCGACTCTGAAGACTTCAGTGACTTATATGTCACCCCCTTTTTTCTAATAAAGTATTGGACCTAATAAATTAAGTGTATTTTAAATCACAAGACATTTTCTGTTAAAGCACTTCTTTTTTAAATATTAATTATTTTCAATCTTATATCTCGCTTATGGTTAGTCCTACATAAAAAATGCAAATAATTATTTTGTAGGAAATTTTATCAGCTTGAATTTTAGTAAAAAGATAAAAGTTGATAGGAGTAACTGTTTTCGAGATATGAGCAAGAAACCAAAACACTGTTACCTTAATTAAGCGTTTGCATATAAGCAAATTTAGTACTATTATTATTATTATTATTAATGTTATTGTTATTAATATGACGATTAAAGACAACTTTGAAACCTTTAGTGACTTTTATGTCTTCTTCTTTTTCCTCTACTAAAGTGTTAGACACAGTTAAATTAGTTTAATTTCAGTTTTTCAAACATTTTATTTTAAAGCAAATTTTTGTTAAATATTATTTATATCCAACTCTATAACTCGCTTATGGTTGGTCCTACAAGAAAAATGCAAATAACTGTTTTGTAGAATATTTTATCAGCTTTAATTTTGAAAGAAAGACAAAAATTCATAGGAGTAACTGTTTTCGAGATATAAGCAAAAAACCAATAAGAAAACTGTAACAGTTACTGAACAAAAATGTAATTCAGTTTTCAATGTTTGAGACGAAGACGAAAATGCAGCATTTACAAACGACTCTAAAGACTTCAGTGACTTATATGTCACCCCCTTTTTTTCTAATAAAGTATTGGACCTAATAAATTAAGTGTATTTTAAATCACAAGACATTTTCTGTTAAAGCACTTCTTTTTTAAATATTAATTATTTTCAATCTTATATCTCGCTTATGGTTAGTCCTACATAAAAAATGCAAATAATTATTTTGTAGGAAATTTTATCAGCTTGAATTTTAGTAAAAAGATAAAAGTTGATAGGAGTAACTGTTTTCGAGATATAAGCAAGAAACCAAAAAACTGTTACCTTAATAAAGCGCTTGCATATAAGCAGATTTAGTACTATTAGTATTATTATTATTAATGTTATTGTTATTAATATGACGACTAAAAACGATTCTGAAGACTTTGGTGACTTTTATGTCTTTTTCTTTTTTCTCTACTAAAGTGTTAGACTCAATTAATTTAGTTTAATTTCGGTTTTTCAAACATTTTATTTAAAGCAAATTTTTGTTAAATATTATTTATATCCAACTCTATAACTCGCTTATGGTTGGTCCTACAAGAAAAATGCAAATAACTATTTTGTAGGAAGCTTTATCAGCTTTAATTTTAAAAGAAAGATAAAAATTGATAGGAGTAACTGTTTTCGAGATATAAGCAAAAAACCAATAAGAAAACTGTAACAGTTACTGAACAAAAATGTAATTCAGTTTTCAATGTTTGAGACGAAGACGAAAATGCAGCATTTGCAAACGACTCTAAAGACTTCAGTGACCTTTCTGTCACCTCTTTTTTCTTCTAATAAAGTATTGGACCCAATAAATTAAGTGTATTTTAAATCACAAGACATTTTCTGTTGAAGCACTTTTTTTTAAATTTTAATTATTTTCAAACTTATATCTCGCTTATGGTTAGTCCTACATTAAAAATGCAATTAACTAATTTGTAGGAAATTTTATCAGCTTTAATTTTAGTAAAAAGATAAAAATTGATAGGAGTAACTGTTTTCGAGATATAAGCAAGAAACCAAAAAATTGTTACCTGAATTAAGCGTTTGCATGTAAGCAAATTTAGTACTACTAGTATTATTATTATTAATGTTATTGTTATTAATATGACGACTAAAAACGATTCTGAAGACTTTGGTGACTTTTATGTCTTTTTCTTTTTTCTCTACTAAAGTGTTAGACACAATTAATTTAGTTTAATTTCAGTATTTCAAACATTTAATTTTTAAGCAAGTTTTTGTTAAATATTATTTATATCCAACTTTATAACTCGCTTATGGTTGGTCCTACAAGAAAAATGCAAATAACTATTTTGTAGAAAATTTTATCAGCTTTATTTTGAAAAAAAAATAAAAACTGATAGGAGTAATTGTTTTCGAGATATAAGCAAAAAACCAAAGTGAAAACTGTTACCGTTTCAGAACAAAAATGTAATTCAGTTTTCAATGTTTGAGACGAAGACGAAAATGCAGCATTTACAATCGACTCTGAAGACTTCAGTGACTTATATGTCACCCCCTTTTTCTTCTAATAAAGTATTGGACCTAATAAATTAAGTGTATTTTAAATCACAAGACATTTTCTGTTAAAGCACTTTTTTTTAAATATTAATTATTTTCAAACTTATATCTCGCTTATGGTTAGTCCTACATGAAAAATGCAAATAACTATTTTGTAGAAAATTTTATCAGCTTGAATTTTAGTAAAAAGATAAAAATTGATAGGAGTAACTGTTTTCGAGATATAAGCAAGAAACCAAAACACTGTTACCTTAATTAAGCGTTTGCATATAAGCAAATTTAGTACTATTAGTATTATTATTATTAATGTTATTGTTATTAATATGACGATTAAAGACAACTTTGAAACCTTTAGTGACTTTTAAGTCTTCTTCTTTTTCCTCTACTAAAGTGTTAGACACAATTAAATTAGTTTAATTTCAGTTTTTCAAACATTTTATTTTAAAGCAAATTTTTGTTAAATATTATTTATATCCAACTTTATAACTCGCTTATGGTTGGTCCTACAAGAAAAATGCAAATAACTATTTTGTAGGAAATTTTATCAGCTTTAATTTTGAAAGAAAGATAAAAATTGATAGAAGTAACTGTTTTCGAGATATAAGCAAAAAACCAATAAGAAAACTGTGACTGTTACTGAACAAAAATGTAATTCGGTTTTCAATGTTTGAGACGAAGACGAAACTGCAGCATTTAAAAACGACTCTGAAGACTTCAGTGACTTTTATGTCACTTTATTTTTCTTCTAATAAAGTATTGGACCCAATAAATTAAGTGTATTTTAAATCACAAGACATTTTCTGTTAAAGCACTTTTTTTTTAAATATTAATTATTTTCAATCATATATCTCGCTTATGGTTAGTCCTACATGAAAAATGCAAATAATTATTTTGTAGGAAATTTTATCAGCTTGAATTTTAGTAAAAAGATAAAAATTGATAGGAGTAACTGTTTTCGAGATATAAGCAAGAAACCAAAACACTGTTACCTTAATTAAGCGTTTGCATATAAGCAAATTTAGTACTATTAGTATTATTATTATTAATGTTATTGTTATTAATATGACAACTTAAGACAACTCTGAAACCTTTAGTGACTTTTATGTCTTTTCCTTTTTTCTCTACTAAAGTGTTAGACACAGTTAAATTAGTTTAATTTCAGTTTTTCAAACATTTTATTTTAAAGCAAATTTTTGTTAAATATTATTTATATCCAACTCTATAACTCGCTTATGGTTGGTCCTACAAGAAAAATGCGAATAACTATTTTGTAGAATATTTTATCAGCTTTAATTTTGAAAGAAAGACAAAAATTCATAGGAGTAACTGTTTTCGAGATATAAGCAAGAAACCAAAAAACTGTTACCTTAATAAAGTGCTTGCATATAAGCAGATTTAGTACTATTAGTATTATTATTATTAATGTTATTGTTATTAATATGACAACTAAAAACGATTCTGAAGACTTTGGTGACTTTTATGTCTTTTTCTTTTTTCTCTACTAAAGTGTTAGACACAATTAATTTAGTTTAATTTCAGTATTTCAAACATTTTATTTTTAAGCAAGTTTTTGTTAAATATTATTTATATCCAACTTTATAACTCGCTTATGGTTGGTCCTACAAGAAAAATGCAAATAATTATTTTGTAGGAAATGTTATCAGCTTTAATTTTGAAAGAAAGATAAAAATTGATAGGAGTAACTGTTTTCGAGATATAAGCAAAAAACCAAAGTAAAAACTGTTACCGTTTCAGAACAAAAATGTAAATCAGTTTTCAATGTTTGAAACGAAGACGAAAATGCAGCATTTAAAATCGACTTTGAAGACTTCAGTGACTTATATGTTACCCCCTTTTTTTTTAATAAAGTATTGGACCTAATAAATTAAGTGTATTTTAAATCACAAGACATTTTCTGTTAAAGCACTTCTTTTTTAAATATTAATTATTTTCAATCTTATATCTCGCTTATGGTTAGTCCTACATAAAAAATGCAAATAACTATTTTGTAGGAAATTTTATCAGCTTGAATTTTAGTGAAAAAATAAAAATTGATAGGAGTAACTGTTTTCGAGATATGAGCAAGAAACCAAAACACTGTTACCTTAATTAAGCGTTTGCATATAAACAAATTTAGTACTATTAGTATTATTATTATTAATGTTATTGTTATTAATATGACGATTAAAGACAACTTTGAAACCTTTAGTGACTTTTATGTCTTCTTCTTTTTCCTCTACTAAAGTGTTAGACACAATTAAATTAGTTTAATTTCAGTTTTTCAAACATTTTATTTTAAAGCAAATTTTTGTTAAATATTATTTATATCCAACTCTATAACTCGCTTATGGTTGGTCCTACAAGAAAAATGCAAATAACTATTTTGTAGGAAATTTTATCAGCTTTAATTTTGACAGAAAGATAAAAATTGATAGGAGTAACTGTTTTCGAGATATAAGCAAAAAACCAATAAAAAAACTGTGACTGTTACTGAACAAAAATGTAATTCAGTTTTCAATGTTTGAGACGAAGACGAAACTGCAGCATTTAAAAACGACTCTGAAGACTTCAGTGACTTTTATGTCACTTCCTTTTTCTTCTAATAAAGTATTGGACCCAATAAATTAAGTGTATTTTAAATCACAAGACATTTTCTGTAAAAGCACTTTTTTTTTAAATATTAATTATTTTCAATCATATATCTCGCTTATGGTTAGTCCTACATGAAAAATGCAAATAACTATTTTGTAGGAAATTTTATCAGCTTGAATTTTAGTGAAAAAATAAAAATTGATAGGAGTAACTGTTTTCGAGATATAAGCAAGAAACCAAAACACTGTTACCTTAATTAAGCGTTTGCATATAAGCAAATTTAGTACTATTAGTATTATTATTATTAATGTTATTGTTATTAATATGACGACTAAAGACGACTCTGAAACATTTAGTGACTTTTATGTCTTCTCCTTTTTCCTCTACTAAAGTGTTAGACACAATTAATTTAGTTTAATTCCGGTTTTTCAAGCATTTTATTTTAAAGCAAATTTTTGTTAAATATTATTTATATCCAACTCTATAACTCGTTTATGCTTGGTCCTACAAGAAAAATGTAAATAACTATTTTGTTGGAAATTTTATCAGCTTTAATTTTCAAAGAAAGATAAAATTTGATAGGAGTAACTGTTTTCGAGATATAAGCAAAAAACCAATAAGAAAACTGTAACTGTTACTAAACAAAAATGTAATTCAGTTTTCAATGTTTGAGACGAAGTCAAAAATGCAGCATTTAAAAACGACTCTGAAGACTTCAGTGACTTTTATGTCACCTCCTTTTTCTTCTAATAAAGTATTGGACCCAACAAATTAAGTGTATTTTAAATCACAAGACATTTTCTGTTAAAACACTTTTTTTTAATTAATAATTATTTTCAAACTTATATCTCGCTTATGGTTAGTTCTACATGAAAAATGCAAATAAATATTTTGTAGGAAATTTTATCACCTTTAATTTTGGTGAAAAAGTAAAAATTGATAATAGTAACTGTTTTCGAGATATAGGCAAAAAACAAAAAAACTGTTACCTTAATTAAGCGCTTGCATATAAGCAAATTTAGTACTACTAGTATTGTTATTATAAATGTTATTGTTATTAATATGACGACTAAAGACAACTTTAAGACTTTAGTGACTTTTATGTCTCCTCCTTTTTCCTCTACTAAAGTGTTAGACACAATTAATTTAGTTTAATTTCGGTTTATTTCGGTTTTTCAAACATTTTATTTTAAAGCAAATTTTTGTTAAATATTAAAAACTATAAAATGGCTTAGATTGCCTAAAAACACAGATCACACATGATCTTTTGCATAAAAATGAGAAAACGCTCATGTAACACACAAAATAAGCTCCATTTTTCCTTTTTAAAAGTATTATTATTATTATTACTTTTGTTACTATTACTATTATTATTATTATTATTATTATTATTATTATTGTTATTATTATTATTATTATTATTATTATTATTATTATTATTATTATTATTATTATTATTATTATTAATATTATTATTATTAAAGACCGATTATAACTTTTGTATAGTAAATGTTTTTATACCAGTTTTAAAATGAGTTATTAATTTTAGACAATTTCTTGCCTAAAAACACAGATCACAGATGATCTCTTGCATAGAAATGAGAAAACGCTCAGATAACACAAAATAAGCATCATTTTTGCTTAGAAAAACTATGCTTTAATTTAGAAAGAAATTTATTATTATAAGTATTATTATCATTATTATTATTATTATTATTATTATTATTATTATTGTTTCTTTTATTACTATTATTATTATTATTATTATTATTATTATTATTATTATTATTATTATTATTATTATTATTATTATTATTATTATTATTATTATTATTATTATTAACTTTTGTATAGTAAATGTTTATATACCAGTTTTAAAATGAGTTATTAATTTTATTCAATTTCTTGCCTAAAAACACAGATCACAGATGATCTCTTGCATAGAAATGAGAAAGCGCTCATATAACACACAAAATAAGCTTCATTTTTGTTTAGAAAACTAAGCTTACTTTTATTTCTATTATTATTTTTATTATTATTATTATTATTATTATTATTATTATTGTTATTATTATTATTATTATTATTATTGTTATTATTATTATTATTATTAAAAACTTATATTAAACAGACAGAAAACGTCGTATTCTGACACAAAAAAACGAATTACGTTATAGACTTGACGAGAACGGCGTATCTCGGACTCTTATAGGACTCTTATAGGGTCAAAAATTATCAGTTTGGATTAAAACAAATTATTTTTGTTGACTCTCAGTCTGAATTGTTCATCAGTTCAAACAAAAACGGCTTACTTTAGACGATCTTTTGCTTTGAACAAGAAAACTTACATCGAACAGACTAAAAACGTATTAATCTGGCATAAAAGAGCAATTTATGTATCACTTTGGATAAAGGCAGCTAATCCTATTCGTTTCATTGCTTAAAATAGACAAAATTGTTAATAAATCTAACAAAAACGCTGTATTCTAGCACAAAATACTAATTACATTATAGTTTCGACGAGAATAGCTTATTTGGAATGATTCTATGCTTCCAAACGAGTAAATTTTTAATAAACAGATGCCAAACATCATGTTTTGTCCTATAAAGACATTTTATATTGCAGTTTGTATTAAAACAAAATATTTTCGTTGATTCTTTGTCAGAAGCAGCAAACCTAACATTAAAGAATCTGAAAACTTTGTATTCGGACACAAACCACCGAATTTTGTTTCAGTTTAGACAAAAACGGTTGATTTTCGACAATATTTTGCTTTGAACAAGAAAGCTTATATCAAACTGAATGAACTTTTATGGGGCAGATGCAAAACCACATATTACCATATAAAGCGTTGTTTTAAAGCAAAGTATTACCTTTTGCAACAAGAAATTTCACGTCAAAGAAACTGAAAACTTCGTATCCATACATAAATATCTAATTACGTATCAGTTTAGGCAAATACAGCTTATTTTAAACGATTCCTTGCTATAAACAAAAAAAATTTTATCAAGCATATTGAAAACGTCTTATTCTCGAAAATAAGAGCAAATTATGTATCAGTTTTAACAAAAGCGGATTACTCTGTTTGATTCTATGCTTAGAGTAGAGTAAACTACTATAAAACGTAATGAAAACTCTATATTCAAGCTCAAAAGAACAAATTACGTTATAGTTTTGACAAAAAAAAATATTTCGGACGATTACATACTTCGAAGTAAGCAAACTTTAATTGAACATGTGCAAAAGCTAATACTTTGCTTTAAAATAATGATTTATGTGGTAATATGGTATTTTGCATCTGTCCTATAAAAGTTTACCCGTTTCGCTCCATTGAATCATTAGAAATAAATTATTTTGACACAACAACAACACAAATAATTTGTTTTTGTTTAAACTGTAACATAAGTCGCTTTTATAAAACGAACTAAGACGTTTGGCATCTGCTTAGTGAAAGTTTTCTCGTTTGGGGGCATAAAATCGTTTGAAATTAACAGTTCTGGTCAAAACTATTACGTAAATTATTTCTTTGTGTCACTTTAAAGATTTGCGTTATAGTCTTGACGAGAACTGTTAATTTCAAACGATTCTATGCTTTGAAACCAGTATACTTTCACTGAACAGAGGCAAAACGTCTGATTTCGCCTTTAAAAAACGATTTATGTCACAGTTTGGATTAAAACCAATGATTTTCGTTTATTCATTGTTACAAACAAGAAACCTTACATCAAAGAAACTGAAAACCTCTTATTCAGGCCCAGAAAATCAAATTACGTTTCAGTCTGGACACAAATTGCTTATTTTAGACGATTCTTTCTTTTGAACACGAAAACTTACATTAAAAAGATTAAAAACGTCTTATTCTGGCTCAAAGCTGCAAATTATGTATTACTTTGGATAAAAGCAGTTTATTCTGATTACTCCTTTGCTTAGAATAGAGCAAACTTGTATAAAACTTAATGAAAACTTTAAATTTCGTCTCAAAGAAATAATTTACGTTATAGTTTTGACCAGAACTGTTAACTTCAAACGATTTTATGCCCCCAAACGAGAAAACTTTCACTAAACAGATGCCAAACGTCTTAGTTCGTTTTATAAAAACGACATGTTACAGTTTAAACAAAAAAATTATTTTCGTTGTTGTATCAAAATAATTTATTTCGAATGATTCAATGGAGCGAAACGAGTAAACTTTTATAGGACAGATGCAAAATACCATATTACCACATAAATCGTTATTTTAAAGCAAAGTATTAGCTTTTGCACTTGTTCAATTAAAGTTTGCTTACTTCGAAATATGTAGTCGTCCGAAATAATTTTTTTTTGTCAAAACTATAACGTAATTTGTTCTTTTGAGCTTGAATATAGAGTTTTCATTACGTTTTATAGTAGTTTACTCTACTCTAAGCATAGAATCAAACAGAGTAATCCGCTTTTGTTAAAACTGATACATAATTTGCTCTTATTTTCGAGAATAAGACATTTTCAATATGTTTGATAAAATTTTTCTTGTTTATAGCAAGGAATCGTTTAAAATAAGCTGTATTTGCCTAAACTGATACGTAATTCGATATTTGTGCATGGATACGAAGTTTTCAGTTTCTTTGACGTGAAATTTCTTGTTGCAAAAGGTAATACTTTGCTTTAAAACAACGCTTTATATGGTAATATGTGGTTTTGCATCTGCCCCATAAAAGTTCATTAGTTTCGAATCATAATTTCGTTTGAAATAAACAGTGCTGGTCAAAACTATAACGTAAATTATTTCTTTGAGACGAAATTTAAAGTTTTCATTAAGTTTTATACAAGTTTACTCTATTCTAAGTAAAGGAGTAATCAGGATAAATTGCTTTTATCTAGAGTAATATATAATTTGCAGTTTTCAGCCAGAATAAGACGTTTTTAATCTTTTTAATGTAAGTTTTCGTGTTCATAACAAAGGATCGTCTAAAATAAGCAGTTTTTGTCCAGACTGAAACGTAATTCGAATTTCTGTGCCTAAATAAGGGGTTTTCAGTTTCTTTGATGTAAGGTTTCTTGTTTGTAACAATGAATTAACAAAAATAATTGGTTTTTATCCAAACTGTGGCATGAATCAGCTTTAAGACTATAACGCAAATCTTTTGTTTTGTGCTAAAATAAGACGTTTTTAGTAAGTTTGATATAAGCTTTCTTGTTCAAAGCAAAATATTGTCGAAAATCAACCGTTTTTGTCTAAACTGAAACAAAATTCGGTGGTTTGTGTCCGAATACAAAGTTTTCAGATTCTTTAATGTTAGGTTTGCTGCTTCTAACAAAGAATCAACGAAAATATTTTGTTTTAATACAAACTGCAATATAAAATGTCTTTATAGGACAAAACATGATGTTTGGCATCTGTTTATTAAAAATTTACTCGTTTGGAAGCATAGAATCATTCCAAATAAGCTATTCTCGTCGAAACTATAATGTAATTAGTATTTTGTGCTAGAATACAACGTTTTTGTTAGATTTATTAACAATTTTGTCTATTTTAAGCAATGAAACGAATAGGATTAGCTGCCTTTATTCAAAGTGATACATAAATTGCTCTTTTATGCCAGATTAATACGTTTTTAGTCTGTTCGATGTAAGTTTTCTTGTTCAAAGCAAAAGATCGTCTAAAGTAAGCCGTTTTTGTTTGAACTGATGAACAATTCAGACTGAGAGTCAACAAAAATAATTTGTTTTAATCCAAACTGATAATTTTTGACCCTATAAGAGTCCTATAAGAGTCCGAGATACGCCGTTCTCGTCAAGTCTATAACGTAATTCGTTTTTTTGTGTCAGAATACGACGTTTTCTGTCTGTTTAATATAAGTTTTTAATAATAATAATAATAATAACAATAATAATTATAATAATAATAATAATAATAATAATAATAATAATAATAATAATAATAATAATAATAATAATAAAAATAATAATAGAAATAAAAGTAAGCTTAGTTTTCTAAGCAAAAATGAAGCTTATTTTGTGTGTTATATGAGCGCTTTCTCATTTCTATGCAAGAAATCATCTGTGATCTGTATTTTTAGGCAAGAAATTGTCTAAAATTAATAACTCATTTTAAAACTGGTATAAAAACATTTGCTATACAAAAGTTAATAATAATAATAATAATAATAATAATAATAATAATAATAATAATAATAGTAATAATAATAATAATAATAATAGTAATAATAATAATAATAATAGTAATAATAATAATAATAATAATAATAATAATAATAGTAATAAAAGAAATAATAATAATAATAATAATAATGATAATAATACTTATAATAATGAATTTCTTTCTAAATTAAAGCTTAGTTTTTCTAAGCAAAAATGATGCTTATTTTGTGTGTTATATGAGCGTTTTCTCATTTCTATGCAAGAGATCATCTGTGATCTGTGTTTTTAGGCAAGAAATTGAATAAAATTAATAACTCATTTTAAAACTGGTATAAAAACATTTACTATACAAAAGTTAATAATAATAATAATAATAATAATAATAATAATAATAATAATAATAATAATAATAATGATAATAATACTTATAATAATAAATTTCTTTCTAAATTAAAGCTTAGTTTTTCTAAGCAAAAATGATGCTTATTTTGTGTTATCTGAGCGTTTTCTCATTTCTATGCAAGAGATCATCTGTGATCTGTGTTTTTAGGCAAGAAATTGTCTAAAATTAATAACTCATTTTAAAACTGGTATAAAAACATTTACTATACAAAAGTTATAATCGGTCTTTAATAATAATAATATTAATAATAATAATAATAATAATAATAATAATAATAATAATAATAATAATAATAATAGTAATAATAATAATAAAAATAATAGTAATAATAATAATAATAATAAAAATAAAAATAATAGTAGTAGTAAAAGTAAGCTTAGTTTTCTAAGCCAAAATGAAGCTTATTTTGTGTTATATGAGCGTTTTCTCATTTCTATGCAAAAGATCATGTGTGATCTGTGTTTTAAGTTGTGTCAGAATACGACGTTTTCTGTCTGTTTAATATAAGTTTTTAATAATAATAATAATAATAATAGTAATAGTAACAAAAGTAATAATAATAATAATACTTTTAAAAAGGAAAAATGGAGCTTATTTTGTGTGTTACATGAGCGTTTTCTCATTTTTATGCAAAAGATCATGTGTGATCTGTGTTTTTAGGCAATCTAAGCCATTTTATAGTTTTTAATATTTAACAAAAATTTGCTTTAAAATAAAATGTTTGAAAAACCGAAATTAAACTAAATTAATTGTGTCTAACACTTTAGTAGAGGAAAAAGGAGGAGACATAAAAGTCACTAAAGTCTTAAAGTTGTCTTTAGTCGTCATATTAATAACAATAACATTTATAATAACAATACTAGTAGTACTAAATTTACTTATATGCAAGCGCTTAATTAAGGTAACAGTTTTTTTGTTTTTTGCCTATATCTCGAAAACAGTTACTCCTATCAATTTTTACTTTTTCACCAAAATTAAAGGTGATAAAATTTCCTACAAAATAGTTATTTGCATTTTTCATGTAGAACTAACCATAAGCGAGATATAAGTTTGAAAATAATTATTAATTAAAAAAAAGTGTTTTAACAGAAAATGTCTTGTGATTTAAAATACACTTAATTTGTTGGGTCCAATACTTTATTAGAAGAAAAAGGAGGTGACATAAAAGTCACTGAAGTCTTCAGAGTCGTTTTTAAATGCTGCATTTTTGACTTCGTCTCAAACATTGAAAACTGTTCAGTAACAGTTACAGTTTTCTTATTGGTTTTTTGCTTATATCTCGAAAACAGTTACTCCTATCAAATTTTATCTTTCTTTCAAAATTAAAGCTGATAAAATTTCCAACAAAATAGTTATTTACATTTTTCTTGTAGGACCAAGCATAAACGAGTTATAGAGTTGGATATAAATAATATTTAACAAAAATTTGCTTTAAAATAAAATGCTTGAAAAACCGGAATTAAACTAAATTAATTGTGTCTAACACTTTAGTAGAGGAAAAAGGAGAAGACATAAAAGTCACTAAATGTTTCAGAGTCGTCTTTAGTCCTCATATTAATAACAATAACATTAATAATAATAATACTAATAGTACTAAATCTGCTTATATGCAAACGCTTAATTAACGTAACATTTTTTTGGTTTCTTGCTTATATCTCTCAGAGTTGTCTTTAGTTGTCATATTAATAACAATAACATTAATAATAATAATACTAATAGTACTAAATTTGCTTATATGCAAACGCTTAATTAAGGTAACAGTGTTTTGGTTTCTTGCTTATATCTCGAAAACAGTTACTCCTATCAATTTTTATCTTTTTACTAAAATTAAAGCTGATAAAATTTCCTACAAAGTAGTTAATTGCATTTTTAATGTGGGACTAACCATAAGCGAGATATAAGTTTGAAAATAATTAAAATTTAAAAAAAAGTGCTTCAACAGAAAATGTCTTGTGATTTAAAATACACTTAATTTATAGGGTCCAATACTTTATTAGAAGAAAAAAGAGGTGACAGAAAGGTCACTGAAGTCTTTAGAGTCGTTTGTAAATGCTGCATTTTCGTCTTCGTCTCAAACATTAAAAACTGAATTACATTTTTGTTCAGTAACTGTTACAGTTTTCTTATTGGTTTTTTGCTTATATCTCGAAAACAGTTACTCCTATCAATTTCTATCTTTCTTTTAAAATTAAAGCTGATAAAGCTTCCTACAAAATAGTTGTTTGCATTTTTCTTGTAGGACCAACCATAAGCGAGTTATAGAGTTGGATATAAATAATATTTAACAAAAATTTGCTTTAAATAAAATGTTTGAAAAACCGAAATTAAACTAAATTAATTGAGTCTAACACTTTAGTAGAGAAAAAAGAAAAAGACATAAAAGTCACCAACGTCTTCAGAATCGTTTTTAGTCGTCATATTAATAACAATAACGTTAATAATAATAATACTAATAGTACTAAATCTGCTTATATGCAAGCGCTTTATTAAGGTAACAGTGTTTTGGTTTCTTGCTTATATCTCGAAAACAGATACTCCTATCAATTTTTATCTTTTTACTAAAATTCAAGCTGATAAAATTTCCTACAAAATAGTTATTTGCATTTTTCATGTAGGACTAACCATAAGCGAGATATATGATTGAAAATAATTAATATTTAAAAAAAAAGTGCTTTAACAGAAAATGTCTTGTGATTTAAAATACACTTAATTTATTGGGTCCAATACTTTTTTAGAAGAAAAAGGAAGTGACATAAAAGTCACTGAAGTCTTCAGAGTCGTTTTTAAATGCTGCAGTTTCGTCTTCGTCTCAAACATTGAAAACTGAATTACATTTTTGTTCAGTAACAGTCACAGTTTTCTTATTGGTTTTTTGCTTATATCTCGAAAACAGTTACTCCTATCAATTTTTATCTTTCTGGCAAAATTAAAGCTGATAAAATTTCCTACAAAATAGTTATTTGCATTTTTCTTGTAGGACCAACCATAAGCGAGTTATAGAGTTGGATATAAATAATATTTAACAAAAATTTGCTATAAAATAAAAGACGAAGACGAAAATGTAGCATTTACTGTCACCTCCTTTTTCTTCTAATTAAGTATTGGACCCAATAAATTAAGTGTATTTTAAATCACAAGACATTTTCTGTTAAAGCACAGTTTTTTTAATTATTAATTATTTTCAAACTTATATCTTGCTTATGGTTAGTTCTACATGAAAAATGCAAATAACGATTTTGAAGGAAATTTTATCAGCTTTAATTTTGGTGAAAAGGTAAAAACTGATAGGAGTAACTGTTTTCGAGATATAAGCAAACAACAAAAAAACTGTTACCTTAATTAAGCGCTTGCATATAAGCAAATTTAGTACTAATAGTATTGTTATTATTAATGTTATTGTTATTAATATGACGACTAAAGACGATTCTGAAGAGTTTAGTGACTTTTATGTCTCCTCCTTTTTCCTCTACTAAAGTGTTAGACACAATTAATTTAGTTTAATTTCGGTTTTTCAAACATTTTATTTTAAAGCAAATTTTTGTTTAATATTATTTATATCCAACTCTATAACTTGCTTATGCTTGGTCCTACAAGAAAAATGTAAATAACTATTTTGGTGTTTTTGAGATATAAGCAAAAAACCAAAGTGAAAACTGTTACAGTTACTTAACAAAAATGTAATTCAGTTTTCAATGTTTGAGACGAAGACGAAAATGCAGCATTTAAAAACGACTCTGAAAACTTCAGTGACTTTTATGTCACCTCCTTTTTTTTCTAATAAAGTATTGGACCCAATAAATTAAGTGTATTTTAAATCACAAGACATTTTCTGTTAAAGCACTTTTTTTTAAATATTAATTATTTTCAAACTTATATCTCGCTTATGGTTAGTCCTACATAAAAAATGCAAATAAATATTTTGTAGGAAATTTTATCAGCTTTAATTTTAGTAAAAAGATAACAATTGATAGGAGTAACTGTTTTTGAGATATAAGCAAGAAACTGTTACCTTAATTAACCGCTTGCATATAAGCAAATTTAGTAATATTAATATTATTATTATTAATGTTATTGTTATTAATATGACGACTAAAAACGACTCTCAAGACTTTGGTGACTTTTATGTCTTCTCCTTTTACCTCTACTAAAGTGTTAGTCTTAGTTTAGTTTAATTTCGGTTTTTCAAACATTTTATTTTTGTTAAAGATTATTTATATCCAACTCTATAACTCGCTTATGGTTGGTCCTACAAAAAAATGCAAATAACTATTTTGTAAAAAATTTTATCAGCTTTAATTTTGAAAAGAAGATAAAAATTGATAGGAGTAACTGTTTTCGAGATATAAGCAAGAAACAAAAAAACTGTTACCTTAATTAAGCGTTTGCATCTAAGCAAATTTAGTACTATTAGTATTATTATTATTAATGTTATTGTTATTAATATGACGACTAAAGACGACTCTGAAACATTTAGTGACTTTTATGTCTTCTCCTTTTTCCTCTACTAAAGTGTTAGACACAATTAATTTAGTTTAATTCCGGTTTTTCAAGCATTTTATTTTAAAGCAAATTTTTGTTAAATATTATTTATATCCAACTCTATAACTCGTTTATTCTTGGTCCTACAAGAAAAATGTAAATAACTATTTTGTTGGAAATTTTATCAGCTTTAATTTTGAAAGAAATATAAAATTTGATAGGAGTAACTGTTTTCGAGATATAAGCAAAAAACCAATAAGAAAACTGTAACTGTTACTGAACAAAAATGTAATTCAGTTTTCAATGTTTGAGACGAAGACAAAAATGCAGCATTTAAAAACGACTCTGAAGACTTCAGTGACTTTTATATTACCTCCTTTTTCTTCTAATAAAGTATTGGACCCAATAAATTAAGTGTATTTTAAATCACTAGACATTTTCTGTTAAAACACTTTTTTTTAATTATTAATTATTTTCAAACTTATATCTCGCTTATGGTTAGTTCTACATGAAAAATGCAAATAACTATTTTGTAGGAAATTTTATCACCTTTAATTTTGGTGAAAAAGTAAAAATTGTTAGGAGTAACTGTTTTCGAGATATAAGCAAAAAACAAAAAAACTGTTACCTTAAGTAAGCGCTTGCATATAAGCAAATTTAGTACTACTAGTATTGTTATTATAAATGTTATTGTTATTAATATGACGACTAAAGACAACTCTAAGACTTTAGTGACTTTTATGTCTCCTCCTTTTTCCTCTACTAAAGTGTTAGACACAATTAATTTAGTTTAATTTCAGTTTTTCAAACATTTTATTTTAAAGCAAATTTTTGTTAAATATTAAAAACTATAAAATGGGTTAGATTGCCTAAAAACACAGATCACACTCGATCTTTTGCATAGAAATGAGAAAACGCTCATGTAACACACAAAATAAGCTCCATTTTTCCTTATTAAAAGTATTATTATTATTATTATTATTATTATTATTATTATTACTATTATTATTATTATTATTATTATTATTATTATTATTATTATTATTATTATTATTATTATTAATTTTATTATTATTAAAAACTGATTATAACTTTTGTATAGTAAATGTTTTTATACCAGTTTTAAAATGAGATATTAATTTTAGACAATTTGTTGCCTAAAAACACAGATCACAGATGATTTCTTGCATAGAAATGAGAAAACGCTCATATAACACACAAAATAAGCTTCATTTTTGCTTAGAAAACTAAGCTTACTTTTATTACTATTATTATTTTCATTATTATTATTATTAATATTATTATTATTATTACTATTATTATTATTATTATTATTATTATTATTGTTATTATTATTATTATTAAAAACTTATATTAAACAGACAGAAAACGTCGTATTCTGACACAAAAAAACGAATTACGTTATAGACTTGACGAGATCGGCGTATCTCGGACTCTTATAGGACTCTTATAGGGTCAAAAAGTATCAGTTTGGATTAAAACAAATTATTTTTGTTGAGTCTAAGTCTGAATTGTTTATCAGTTCAAACAAAAACGGCTTATTTTAGACGATCTTTTGCTTTGAACAAGAAAACTTACATAGAACAGATTAAAAACGTATTAATCTGGCATAAAAGAGCAATTTATGTAACACTTCGGATAAAGGCAGCTAATCCTATTCGTTTTATTGCTTAAAATAGACAAAATTGTTAATAAATCTAACAAAAACGCTGTATTCTAGCACAAAATACTAATTACATTATAGTTTCGACGAGAATAGCTTATTTGGAATGATTCTATGCTTCCAAACGAGTAAATTTTTATTAAACAGATGCCAAACATCATGTTTTGTCCTATAAAGACATTTTATATTGCAGTTTGTATTAAAACAAAATATTTTCGTTGATTCTTTGTTAGAAGCAGCAAACCCAACATTAAAGAATCTGAAAACTTTGTATTCGGACACAAACCACCGAATTTTGTATCAGTTTAGACAAAAACGGTTGATTTTCGACAATATTTTGCTTTGAACAAGAAAACTTATATCAAACTGACTAAAAACGTCTTATTTTAGCACAAAACAAAAGATTTGCGTTATAGTCTTAACGAGAGCTGTTAATTTCAAACGGTTCTATGCTTTGAAACGAGTAAACTTTCACTGTACAGAGGAGAAACATCTTATTTCGCTTTTTAAAAACGATTCATGCCACAGTTTGGATAAAAACCAATTATTTTCGTTAATTCATTGTTACAAACATGAAACCTTACATCAAAGTAACTGAAAACCCCTTATTCAGGCACAGAAATTCGAATTACGTTTCAGTCTGAACAAAAACTGCTTACTTTAGACGATCCTTTGTTTTGAATACAAAAACTTACATTAAAAAGATTAAAAACGTCTTATTCTGGCTGAAAACTGCAAATTATATATTACTCTAGATAAAAGCAATTTATCCTGATTACTCCTTTACTTAGAATAGAGTAAACTTGTATAAAACTTAATAAAAACTTTAAATTTCGTCTCAAAGGAATAATTTACGTTATAGTTTTGACCAGCACTGTTTATTTCAAACGATTTTATGATTCGAAACTAATGAACTTTTATGGGGCAGATGCAAAACCACATATTACAATATAAAGCGTTGTTTTAAAGCAAATTATTACCTTTTGCAACAAGAAATTTCACGTCAAAGAAACTGAAAACATCGTATCCATGCACAAATATCGAATTACGTATCAGTTTAGGCAAATACAGCTTATTTTAAACGATTCCTTGCTATAAACAAGAAAAATTTTATCAAACATATTGAAAATGTCTTATTCTCGAAAATAAGAGCAAATTATGTATCAGTTTTAACAAAAGCGGATTACTCTGTTTGATTCTATGCTTAGAGTAGAGTAAACTACTATAAAACGTAATGAAAATATTCAAGCTCAAAAGAACAAATTACGTTATAGTTTTGACAAAAAAAAATTATTTCGGACGACTACATATTTCGAAGTAAGCAAACTTTAATTGAACAAGTGCAAAAGCTAATACTTTGCTTTAAAATAACGATTTAGGTGGTAATATGGTATTTTGCATCTGTCCTATAAAAGTTTACTCGTTTCGCTCCATTGAATCATTCGAAATAAATTATTTTGATACAACAACGAAAATAATTTTTTTGTTTAAACTGTAACATGTCGTTTTTATAAAACGAACTAAGACGTTTGGCATCTGTTTAGTGAAAGTTTTCTCGTTTGGGGGCATAAAATCGTTTGAAATTAACAGTTCTGGTCTAAACTATAACGTAAATTATTTCTTTGAGACGAAATTTAAAGTTTTCATTAAGTTTTATACAAGTTTGCTCTATTCTAAGCAAAGGAGTAATCAGGATAAACTGCTTTTATCCAAAGTAAAACATAATTTGCAGTTTTGAGCCAGAATGAGACGTTTTTAATCTTTTTAATGTAAGTTTTCGTGTTCAAAAGAAAGAATCGTCTAAAATAAGCAATTTGTGTCCAGACTGAAACGTAATTTGATTTTCTGGGCCTGAATAAGAGGTTTTCAGTTTCTTTGATGTAAGGTTTCTTGTTTGTAACAATGAATAAACGAAAATCATTGGTTTTAATCCAAACTGTGACATAAATCGTTTTTTAAAGGCGAAATCAGACGTTTTGCCTCTGTTCAGTGGTTTCAAAGCATAGAATCGTTTGAAATTAACAGTTCTCGTCAAGACTATAACGCAAATCTTTAAAGTGACACAAAGAAATAATTTACGTAATAGTTTTGACTAGAACTGTTAATTTCAAACGATTTTATGCCCCCAAACGAGAAAACTTTCACTAAGCAGATGCCAAACGTCTTAGTTCGTTTTATGAAAGCGACTTATGTTACAGTTTAAACAAAAACAAATTATTTGTGTTGTTGTTGTGTCAAAATAATTTATTTCTAATGATTCAATGGAGCGAAACGGGTAAACTTTTATAGGACAGATGCAAAATACCATATTACCACATAAATCATTATTTTAAAGCAAAGTATTAGCTTTTGCACATGTTCAATTAAAGTTTGCTTACTTCGAAGTATGTAATCGTCCGAAATATTTTTTTTTGTCAAAACTATAACGTAATTTGTTCTTTTGAGCTTGAATATAGAGTTTTCATTACGTTTTATAGTAGTTTACTCTACTCTAAGCATAGAATCAAACAGAGTAATCCGCTTTTGTTAAAACTGATACATAATTTGCTCTTATTTTTGAGAATAAGACGTTTTCAATATGCTTGATAAAATTTTTCTTGTTTATAGCAAGGAATCGTTTAAAATAAGCTGTATTTGCCTAAACTGATACGTAATTAGATATTTATGTATAGATACGAAGTTTTCAGTTTCTTTGACGTGAAATTTCTTGTTGCAAAAGGTAATACTTTGCTTTAAAACAACGCTTTATATGGTAATATGTGGTTTTGCATCTGCCCCATAAAAGTTCATTAGTTTCGAATCATAATTTCGTTTGAAATAAACAGTGCTGGTCAAAACTATAACGTAAATTATTTTTTTGAGACGAAATTTAAAGTTTTCATTAAGTTTTATACAAGTTTACTCTATTCTAAGTAAAGGAGTAATCAGGATAAATTGCTTTTATCTAGAGTAATATATAATTTGCAGTTTTCAGCCAGAATAAGACGTTTTTAATCTTTTTAATGTAAGTTTTCGTGTTCAAAACAAAGGATCGTCTAAAATAAGCAGTTTTTGTCCAGACTGAAACGTAATTCGAATTTCTGTGCCTAAATAAGGGGTTTTCAGTTTCTTTGATGTAAGGTTTCTTGTTTGTAACAATGGATTAACAAAAATAATTGGTTTTTATCCAAACTGTGGCATGAATCAGCTTTAAGACTATAACGCAAATCTTTTGTTTTGTGCTAAAATAAGACGTTTTTAGTCAGTTTGATATAAGCTTTCTTGTTCAAAGCAAAATATTGTCGAAAATCAACCGTTTTTGTCTAAACTGAAACAAAATTCGGTGGTTTGTGTCCGAATACAAAGTTTTCAGATTCTTTAATGTTAGGTTTGCTGCTTCTAACAAAGAATCAACGAAAATATTTTGTTTTAATACAAACTGCAATATAAAATGTCTTTATAGGACAAAACATGATGTTTGGCATCTGTTTATTAAAAATTTACTCGTTTGGAAGCATAGAATCATTCCAAATAAGCTATTCTCGTCGAAACTATAATGTTATTAGTATTTTGTGCTAGAATACAGCGTTTTTGTTAGATTTATTAACAATTTTGTCTATTTTAAGCAATGAAACGAATAGGATTAGCTGCCTTTATCCAAAGTGATACATAAATTGCTCTTTTATGCCAGATTAATACGTTTTTAGTCTGTTCGATGTAAGTTTTCTTGTTCAAAGCAAAAGATCGTCTAAAGTAAGCAGTTTTTGTTTGAACTGATGAACAATTCAGACTGAGAGTCAACAAAAATAATTTGTTTTAATCCAAACTGATAATTTTTGACCCTATAAGAGTCCTATAAGAGTCCGAGATACGCCGTTCTCGTCAAGTCTATAACGTAATTCGTTTTTTTGTGTCAGAATACGACGTTTTCTGTCTGTTTAATAAAAGTTTTTAATAATAATAATAATAATAATAATAATAATAATAATAATAATAATAATAATAATAATAATAACAATAATAATAATAATAATAATAATAATAATAATAATAATAATAATAATAATAATAATAATAATAAAAATAGAAATAAAAGTAAGCTTAGTTTTCTAAGCAAAAATGAAGCTTATTTTGTGTGTTATATGAGCGCTTTCTCATTTCTATGCAAGAAATCATCTGTGATCTGTATTTTTAGGCAAGAAATTGTCTAAAATTAATAACTCATTTTAAAACTGGTATAAAAACATTTACTATACAAAAGTTAATAATAATAATAATAATAATAATAATAATAATAATAATAATAATAATAATAATAGTAATAGTAATAATAATAATAATAATAATAATAATAATAATGATAATAATACTTATAATAATGAATTTCTTTCTAAATTAAAGCTTAGTTTTTCTAAGCAAAAATGATGCTTATTTTGTGTGTTATATGAGCGTTTTCTCATTTCTATGCAAGAGATCATCTGTGATCTGTGTTTTTAGGCAAGAAATTGAATAAAATTAATAACTCATTTTAAAACTGGTATAAAAACATTTACTATACAAAAGTTAATAATAATAATAATAATAATAATAATAATAATAATAATAATAATAATAATAATAATAATAATAGTAATAATAATAATAATAATAATAATAATAATAATAATAATAATAATAATAATAATAGTAATAAAAGAAATAATAATAATAATAATAATAATAATAATAATAATAATAATAATGATAATAATACTTATAATAATGAATTTCTTTCTAAATTAAAGCTTAGTTTTTCTAAGCAAAAATGATGCTTATTTTGTGTTATATGAGCGTTTTCTCATTTCTATGCAAGAGATCATCTGTGATCTGTGTTTTTAGGCAAGAAATTGAATAAAATTTATAACTCATTTTAAAACTGGTATAAAAACATTTACTATACAAAAGTTAATAATAATAATAATAATAATAATAATAATAATAATAATAATAATAATAATAATAATAATAATAATAATAATAATAGTAATAATAATAATAATAATAGTAATAATGATAATAATACTTATAATAATGAATTTCTTTCTAAATTAAAGCTTAGTTTTTCTAAGCAAAAATGATGCTTATTTTGTGTGTTATATGAGCGCTTTCTCATTTCTATGCAAGAAATCATCTGTGATCTGTATTTTTAGGCAAGAAATTGTCTAAAATTAATAACTCATTTTAAAACTGGTATAAAAACATTTACTATACAAAAGTTAATAATAATAATAATAACAATAATAATAATAATAATAATAATAATAATAATAATAATAATAATAATAATAATAATAATAATAATAATAATAATAATAATAATAATAATAATAATAATAATAATAATAATAAAAATAATAATAGAAATAAAAGTAAGCTTAGTTTTCTAAGCAAAAATGAAGCTTATTTTGTGTGTTATATGAGCGCTTTCTCATTTCTATGCAAGAAATCATCTGTGATCGGTATTTTTAGGCAAGAAATTGTCTAAAATTAATAACTCATTTTAAAACTGGTATAAAAACATTTACTATACAAAAGTTAATAATAATAATAATAATAATAATAATAATAATAGTAATAAAAGAAATAATAATAATAATAATAATAATAATAATAATAATGATAATAATACTTATAATAATGAATTTCTTTCTAAATTAAAGCTTAGTTTTTCTAAGCAAAAATGATGCTTATTTTGTGTTATATGAGCGTTTTCTCATTTCTATGCAAGAGATCATCTGTGATCTGTGTTTTTAGGCAAGAAATTGAATAAAATTAATAACTCATTTTAAAACTGGTATAAAAACATTTACTATACAAAAGTTAATAATAATAATAATAATAATAATAATAATAATAATAATAATAATAATAATAATAATAATAATAATAATAGTAATAATAATAATAAAAATAGTAGTAATAATAATAATAATAATAAAAATAAAAATAATAGTAGTAGTAAAAGTAAGCTTAGTTTTCTAAGCCAAAATGAAGCTTATTTTGTGTTATATGAGCGTTTTCTCATTTCTATGCAAAAGATCATGTGTGATCTGTGTTTTAAGTTGTGTCAGAATACGACGTTTTCTGTCTGTTTAATATAAGTTTTTAATAATAATAATAATAATAATAATAATAATAATAATAATAATAATAATAATAATAATAATAATAATAATAATAATAACAATAATAATAATGATAATAATAATAATAATAATAATAATAATAGTAATAGTAACAAAAGTAATAATAATAATAATACTTTTAAAAAGGAAAAATGGAGATTATTTTGTGTGTTACATGAGCGTTTTCTCATTTTTATGCAAAAGATCATGTGTGATCTGTGTTTTTAGGCAATCTAAGCCATTTTATAGTTTTTAATATTTAACAAAAATTTGCTTTAAAATAAAATGTTTGAAAAACCGAAATTAAACTAAATTAATTGTGTCTAACACTTTAGTAGAGGAAAAAGGAGAGACATAAAAGTCACTAAAGTCTTAAAGTTGTCTTTAGTCGTCATTTTAATAACAATAACATTTATAATAACAATACTAGTAGTACTAAATTTGCTTATATGCAAGCGCTTAATTAAGGTAACAGTTTTTTTGTTTTTTGCCTATATCTCGAAAACAGTTACTCCTATCAATTTTTACTTTTTCACCAAAATTAAAGGTGATAAAATTTCCTACAAAATAGTTATTTGCATTTTTCATGTAGAACTAACCATAAGCGAGATATAAGTTTGAAAATAATTATTAATTAAAAAAAAGTGTTTTAACAGAAAATGTCTTGTGATTTAAAATACACTTAATTTGTTGGGTCTAATACTTTATTAGAAGAAAAAGGAGGTGACATAAAAGTCACTGAAGTCTTCAGAGTCGTTTTTAAATGCTGCATTTTTGACTTCGTCTCAAACATTGAAAACTGAATTACATTTTTGTTCAGTAACAGTTACAGTTTTCTTATTGGTTTTTTGCTTATATCTCGAAAACAGTTACTCCTATCAAATTTTATCTTACTTTCAAAATTAAAGCTGATAAAATTTCCAACAAAATAGTTATTTACATTTTTCTTGTAAGACCAAGCATAAACGAGTTATAGAGTTGGATATAAATAATATTTAACAAAAATTTGCTTTAAAATAAAATGCTTGAAAAACCGGAATTAAACTAAATTAATTGTGTCTAACACTTTAGTAGAGGAAAAAGGAGAAGACATAAAAGTCACTAAATGTTTCAGAGTCGTCTTTAGTCGTCATATTAATAACAATAACATTAATAATAATAATACTAATAGCACTAAATTTGCTTATATGCAAACGCTTAATTAACGTAACATTTTTTTGGTTTCTTGCTTATATCTCGAAAACAGTTACTCCTATCAATTTTCATCTTTTTTTCAAAATTAAAGCTGATAAAATTTCCTACAAAATAGTTATTTGCATTTTTTTGTAGGACCAACCATAAGCGAGTTATAGAGTTGGATATAAATAATATTTAACAAAAATTTGCTTTAAAATAAAATGTTTGAAAAACCGAAATTAAACTAAATTAATTGAGTCTAACACTTTAGTAGAGGAAAAAGAAAAAGACATAAAAGTCACTAAAGGTTTCAGAGTTGTCTTTAGTTGTCATATTAATAACAATAACATTAATAATAATAATACTAATAGTACTAAATTTGCTTATATGCAAACGCTTAATTAAGGTAACAGTGTTTTGGTTTCTTGGTTATATCTCGAAAACAGTTACTCCTATCAATTTTTATCTTTTTACAAAAATTCAAGCTGATAAAATTTCCTACAAAATAGTTATTTGCATTTTTCATGTAGGACTAACCATAAGCGAGATATATGATTGAAAATAATTAATATTTAAAAAAAAAGTGCTTTAACAGAAAATGTCTTGTGATTTAAAATACACTTAATTTATTGGGTCCAATACTTTATTAGAAGAAAAAGGAAGTGACATAAAAGTCACTGAAGTCTTCAGAGTCGTTTTTAAATGCTGCAGTTTCGTCTTCGTCTCAAACATTGAAAACCGAATTACATTTTTGTTCAGTAACAGTCACAGTTTTCTTATTGGTTTTTTGCTTATATCTCGAAAACAGTTACTCCTATCAATTTTTATCTTTCTTTCAAAATTAAAGCTGATAAAATTTCCTACAAAATAGTTATTTGCATTTTTCTTGTAGGACCAACCATAAGCGAGTTATAGAGTTGGATATAAATAATATTTAACAAAAATTTGCTTTAAAATAAAATGTTTGAAAAACTGAAATTAAACTAATTTAATTGTGTCTAACACTTTAGTAGAGGAAAAAGAAGAAGACATAAAAGTCACTAAAAGTTTCAAAGTTGTCTTTAATCGTCATATTAATAACAATAACATTAATAATAATAATACTAATAGTACTAAATTTGCTTATATGCAAACGCTTAATTAAGGTAACAGTGTTTTGGTTTCTTGCTCATATCTCGAAAACAGTTACTCCTATCAATTTTTATCTTTTTACTAAAATTCAAGCTGATAAAATTTCCTACAAAATAGTTATTTGCATTTTTTATGTAGGACTAACCATAAGCGAGATATAAGATTGAAAATAATTAATATTTAAAAAAGAAGTGCTTTAACAGAAAATGTCTTGTGATTTAAAATACACTTAATTTATTAGGTCCAATACTTTATTAGAAAAAAAAGGGAGTGACATATAAGTCACTGAAGTCTTCAGAGTCGATTTTAAATGCTGCATTTTCGTCTTCGTCTCAAACATTGAATACTGAATTACATTTTTGTTCTGAAACGGTAACAGTTTTTACTTTGGTTTTTTGCTTATATCTCGAAAACAGTTCCTCCTATCAATTTTTATCTTTCTTTCAAAATTAAAGCTGATAACATTTCCTACAAAATAGTTATTTGCATTTTTCTTGTAGGACCAACCATAAGCGAGTTATAAAGTTGGATATAAATAATATTTAACAAAAACTTGCTTAAAAATAAAATGTTTGAAATACTGAAATTAAACTAAATTAATTGTGTCTAACACTATAGTAGAGAAAAAAGAAAAAGACATAAAAGTCACCAAAGTCTTCAGAATCGTTTTTAGTCGTCATATTAATAACAATAACATTAATAATAATAATACTAATAGTACTAAATCTGCTTATATGCAAGCGCTTTATTAAGGTATCAGTTTTTTGGTTTCTTGCTTATATCTCGAAAACAGTTACTCCTATGAATTTTTGTCTTTCTTTCAAAATTAAAGCTGATAAAATATTCTACAAAATAGTTATTTGCATTTTTCTTGTAGGACCAACCATAAGCGAGTTATAGAGTTGGATATAAATAATATTTAACAAAAATTTGATTTAAAATAAAATGTTTAAAAAACTGAAATTAAACTAATTTAACTGTGTCTAACACTTTAGTAGAAAAAAAAGGAAAAGACATAAAAGTCACTAAAGGTTTCAGAGTTGTCTTTAGTTGTCATATTAATAACAATAACATTAATAATAATAATACTAATAGTACTAAATTTGCTTATATGCAAACGCTTAATTAAGGTAACAGTGTTTTGGTTTCTTGCTTATATCTCGAAAACAGTTACTCCTATCAATTTATATCTTTTTACTAAAATTCAAGCTGATAAAATTTCCTACAAAATAGTTATTTGCATTTTTCATGTAGGACTAACCATAAGCGAGATATATGATTGAAAATAATTAATATTTAAAAAAAAAGTGCTTTAACAGAAAATGTCTTGTGATTTAAAATACACTTAATTTATTGGGTCCAATACTTTATTAGAAGAAAAAGGAAGTGACATAAAAGTCACTGAAGTCTTCAGAGTCGTTTTTAAATGCTGCAGTTTCGTCTTCGTCTCAAACATTGAAAACCGAATTACATTTTTGTTCAGTAACAGTCACAGTTTTCTTATTGGTTTTTTGCTTATATCTCGAAAACAGTTACTCCTATCAATTTTTATCTTTTTTTCAAAATTAAAGCTGATAAAATTTCCTACAAAATAGTTATTTGCATTTTTCTTGTAGGACCAACCATAAGCGAGTTATAGAGTTGGATATAAATAATATTTAACAAAAATTTGCTTTAAAATAAAATGTTTGAAAAACTGAAATTAAACTAATTTAATTGTGTCTAACACTTTAGTAGAGGAAAAAGAAGAAGACATAAAAGTCACTAAAGGTTTCAAAGTTGTCTTTAATCGTAATATTAATAACAATAACATTAATAATAATACTAATAGTACTAAATTTGCTTATATGCAAACGCTTAATTAAGGTAACAGTGTTTTGGTTTCTTGCTTATATCTCGAAAACAGTTACTCCTATCAATTTTTATCTTTTTACTAAAATTAAAGCTGATAAAATTTCCTACAAAATAGTTAATTGCATTTTTAATGTAGGACTAACCATAAGCGAGATATAAGTTTGAAAATAATTAAAATTTAAAAAAAAGTGCTTCAACAGAAAATGTCTTGTGATTTAAAATACACTTAATTTATTGGGTCCAATACTTTATTAGAAGAAAAAAGAGGTGACAGAAAGGTCACTGAAGTCTTTAGAGTCGTTTGTAAATGCTGCATTTTCGTCTTCGTCTCAAACATTGAAAACTGAATTACATTTTTGTTCAGTAACTGTTACAGTTTTCTTATTGGTTTTTTGCTTATATCTCGAAAACAGTTACTCCTATCAATTTTTATCTTTCTTTTAAAATTAAAGCTGATAAAGCTTCCTACAAAATAGTTTGCATTTTTCTTGTAGGACCAACCATAAGCGAGTTATAGAGTTGGATATAAATAATATTTAACAAAAATTTGCTTTAAATAAAATGTTTGAAAAACCAAAATTAAACTAAATTAATTGAGTCTAACACTTTAGTAGAGAAAAAAGAGAAAGACATAAAAGTCACCAAAGTCTTCAGAATCGTTTTTAGTCGTCATATTAATAACAATAACATTAATAATAATAATACTAATAGTACTAAATCTGCTTATATGCAAGCGCTTTATTAAGGTAACAGTTTTTTGGTTTCTTGCTTATATCTCGAAAACAGTTACTCCTATCAATTTTTATCTTTTTTTCAAAATTAAAGCTGATAAAATTTTCTACAAAATAGTTATTTGCATTTTTCTTGTAGGACCAACCATAAGCGAGTTATAGAGTTGGATATAATTAATATTTAACAAAAATTTGCTTTAAAATAAAATGTTTGAAAAACTGAAATTAAACTAATTTAATTGTGTCTAACACTTTAGTAGAGGAAAAAGAAGAAGACATAAAAGTCACTAAAGGTTTCAAAGTTGTCTTTAATCGTCATATTAATAACAATAACATTAATAATAATAATACTAATAGTACTAAATTTGCTTATATGCAAACGCTTAATTAAGGTAACAGTGTTTTGTTTTCTTGCTCATATCTCGAAAACAGTTACTCCTATCAATTTTTATCTTTTTACTAAAATTCAAGCTGATAAAATTTCCTACAAAATAATTATTTGCATTTTTTATGTAGGACTAACCATAAGCGAGATATAAGATTGAAAATAATTAATATTTAAAAAAGAAGTGCTTTAACAGAAAATGTCTTGTGATTTAAAATACACTTAATTTATTAGGTCCAATACTTTATTAGAAAAAAAGGGGGTGACATATAAGTCACTGAAGTCTTCAGAGTCGATTTTAAATGCTGCATTTTCGTCTTCGTCTCAAACATTGAAAACTGAATTATATTTTTGTTCTGAAACAGTAACAGTTTTTACTTTGGTTTTTTGCTTATATCTCGAAAACAGTTACTCCTATCAATTTTTATCTTTCTTTCAAAATTAAAGCTGATAACATTTCCTACAAAATAGTTATTTGCATTTTTCTTGTAGGACCAACCATAAGCGAGTTATAAAGTTGGATATAAATAATATTTAACAAAGACTTGCTTAAAAATAAAATGTTTGAAATACTGAAATTAAACTAAATTAATTGTGTCTAACACTTTAGTAGAGAAAAAAGAAAAAAACATAAAAGTCACCAAAGTCTTCAGAATCGTTTTTAGTCGTCATATTAATAACAATAACATTAATAATAATAATACTAATAGTACTAAATCTGCTTATATGCAAGCGCTTTATTAAGGTAACAGTTTTTTGGTTTCTTGCTTATATCTCGAAAACAGTTACTCCTATGAATTTTTGTCTTTTTTTCAAAATTAAAGCTGATAAAATTTCCTACAAAATAGTTATTTGCATTTTTCTTGTAGTACGAACCATAAACGAGTTATAGAGTTGGATATAAATAATATTTAACAAAAATTTGCTTTAAAATAAAATGTTTGAAAAACTGAAATTAAACTAATTTAATTGTGTCTAACACTTTAGTAGAGGAAAAAGGAAAAGACACAAAAGTCACTAAAGGTTTCAGAGTTGTCTTTAGTTGTCATATTAATAACAATAACATTAATAATAATAATACTAATAGTACTAAATTTGCTTATATGCAAACGCTTAATTAAGGTAACAGTGTTTTGGTTTCTTGCTTATATCTCGAAAACAGTTACTCCTATCAATTTTTATCTTTTTACTAAAATTCAAGCTGATAAAATTTCCTACAAAATAGTTATTTGCATTTTTCATGTAGGACTAACCATAAGCGAGATATATGATTGAAAATAATTAATATTTAAAAAAAAAGTGCTTTAATAGAAAATGTCTTGTGATTTAAAATACACTTAATTTATTGGGTCCAATACTTTTTTTTTAGAAAAAGGAAGTGACATAAAAGTCACTGAAGTCTTCAGAGTCGTTTTTAAATGCTGCAGTTTCGTCTTCGTCTCAAACATTGAAAACTGAATTACATTTTTGTTCAGTAACAGTCACGGTTTTCTTATTGGTTTTTTGCTTATATCTCGAAAACAGTTACTCCTATCAATTTTTATCTTTCTGTCAAAATTAAAGCTGATAAAATTTCCTACAAAATAGTTATTTGCATTTTTCTTGTAGGACCAACCATAAGCGAGTTATAGAGTTGGATATAAATAATATTTAACAAAAATTTGCTTTAAAATAAAATGTTTGAAAAACTGAAATTAAACTAATTTAATTGTGTCTAACACTTTAGTAGAGGAAAAAGAAGAAGACATAAAAGTCACTAAAGGTTTCAAAGTTGTCTTTAATCGTCATATTAATAACAATAACATTAATAATAATAATACTAATAGTACTAAATTTGCTTATGTGCAAACGCTGAATTAAGGTAACAGTGTTTTGGTTTCTTGCTCATATCTCGAAAACAGTTACTCCAATCAATTTTTATTTTTTTACTAAAATTTAAGCTGATAAAATTTCCTACAAAATAGTTATTTGCATTTTTTATGTAGGACTAACCATAAGCGAGATATAAGATTGAAAATAATTAATATTTAAAAAAGAAGTGCTTTAACAGAAAATGTCTTGTGATTTAAAATACACTTAATTTATTAGGTCCAATACTTTATTAAAAAAAAAAGGGGGTGACATATAAGTCACTGAAGTCTTCAGAGTCGATTTTAAATGCTGCATTTTCGTCTTCGTCTCAAACATTGAAAACTGAATTATATTTTTGTTCTGAAACGGTAACAGTTTTTACTTTGGTTTTTTGCTTATATCTCGAAAACAGTAACTCCTATCAATTTTTATCTTTTTTTCAAAATTAAAGCTGATAACATTTCCTACAAAATAGTTATTTGCATTTTTCTTGTAGGACCAACCATAAGCGAGTTATAAAGTTGGATATAAATAATATTTAACAAAAACTTGCTTAAAAATAAAATGTTTGAAATACTGAAATTAAACTAAATTAATTGTGTCTAACATTTTAGTAGAGAAAAAAGAAAAAGACATAAAAGTCACCAAAGTCTTCAGAATCGTTTTTAGTCGTCATATTAATAACAATAACATTAATAATAATAATACTAATAGTACTAAATCTGCTTATATGCAAGCGCTTTATTAAGGTAACAGTTTTTTGGTTTCTTGCTTATATCTCGAAAACAGTTACTCCTATGAATATTTGTCTTTCTTTCAAAATTAAAGCTGATAAAATATTCTACAAAATAGTTATTTGCATTTTTCTTGTAGGACCAACCATAAGCGAGTTATAGAGTTGGATATAAATAATATTTAACAAAAATTTGCTTTAAAATAAAATGTTTGAAAAACTGAAATTAAACTAATTTAATTGTGTCTAACACTTTAGTAGAGGAAAAAGAAGAAGACATAAAAGTCACTAAAGGTTTCAAAGTTGTCTTTAATCGTAATATTAATAACAATAACATTAATAATAATACTAATAGTACTAAATTTGCTTATTTGCAAACGCTTAATTAAGGTAACAGTGTTTTGGTTTCTTGCTTATATCTCGAAAACAGTTACTCCTATCAATTTTTATCTTTTTACTAAAATTAAAGCTGATAAAATTTCCTACAAAATAGTTAATTGCATTTTTAATGTAGGACTAACCATAAGCGAGATATAAGTTTGAAAATAATTAAAATTAAAAAAAAAGTGCTTCAACAGAAAATGTCTTGTGATTTAAAATACACTTAATTTATTGGGTCCAATACTTTATTAGAAGAAAAAAGAGGTGACAGAAAGGTCACTGAAGTCTTTAGAGTCGTTTGTAAATGCTGCATTTTCGTCTTCGTCTCAAACATTGAAAACTGAATTACATTTTTGTTCAGTAACTGTTACAGTTTTCTTATTGGTTTTTTGCTTATATCTCGAAAACAGTTACTCCTATCAATTTTTATCTTTCTTTTAAAATTAAAGCTGATAAAGCTTCCTACAAAATAGTTTGCATTTTTCTTGTAGGACCAACCATAAGCGAGTTATAGAGTTGGATATAAATAATATTTAACAAAAATTTGCTTTAAATAAAATGTTTGAAAAACCAAAATTAAACTAAATTAATTGAGTCTAACACTTTAGTAGAGAAAAAAGAAAAAGACATAAAAGTCACCAAAGTCTTCAGAATCGTTTTTAGTCGTCATATTAATAACAATAACATTAATAATAATAATACTAATAGTACTAAATCTGCTTATATGCAAGCGCTTTATTAAGGTAACAGTTTTTTGGTTTCTTGCTTATATCTCGAAAACAGTTACTCCTATCAATTTTTATCTTTTTTTCAAAATTAAAGCTGATAAAATTTCCTACAAAATAGTTATTTGCATTTTTCTTGTAGGACCAACCATAAGCGAGTTATAGAGTTGGATATAATTAATATTTAACAAAAATTTGCTTTAAAATAAAATGTTTGAAAAACTGAAATTAAACTAATTTAATTGTGTCTAACACTTTAGTAGAGGAAAAAGAAGAAGACATAAAAGTCACTAAAGGTTTCAAAGTTGTCTTTAATCGTCATATTAATAACAATAACATTAATAATAATAATACTAATAGTACTAAATTTGCTTATATGCAAACGCTTAATTAAGGTAACAGTGTTTTGTTTTCTTGCTCATATCTCGAAAACAGTTACTCCTATCAATTTTTATCTTTTTACTAAAATTCAAGCTGATAAAATTTCCTACAAAATAATTATTTGCATTTTTTATGTAGGACTAACCATAAGCGAGATATAAGATTGAAAATAATTAATATTTAAAAAAGATGTGCTTTAACAGAAAATGTCTTGTGATTTAAAATACACTTAATTTATTAGGTCCAATACTTTATTAGAAAAAAAGGGGGTGACATATAAGTCACTAAAGTATTCAGAGTCGATTTTAAATGCTGCATTTTCGTCTTCGTCTCAAACATTGAAAACTGAATTATATTTTTGTTCTGAAACAGTAACAGTTTTTACTTTGGTTTTTTGCTTATATCTCGAAAACAGTTACTCCTATCAATTTTTATCTTTCTTTCAAAATTAAAGCTGATAACATTTCCTACAAAATAGTTATTTGCATTTTTCTTGTAGGACCAACCATAAGCGAGTTATAAAGTTGGATATAAATAATATTTAACAAAGACTTGCTTAAAAATAAAATGTTTGAAATACTGAAATTAAACTAAATTAATTGTGTCTAACACTTTAGTAGAGAAAAAAGAAAAAAACATAAAAGTCACCAAAGTCTTCAGAATCGTTTTTAGTCGTCATATTAATAACAATAACATTAATAATAATAATACTAATAGTACTAAATCTGCTTATATGCAAGCGCTTTATTAAGGTAACAGTTTTTTGGTTTCTTGCTTATATCTCGAAAACAGTTACTCCTATGAATTTTTGTCTTTTTTTCAAAATTAAAGCTGATAAAATTTCCTACAAAATAGTTATTTGCATTTTTCTTGTAGTACGAACCATAAACGAGTTATAGAGTTGGATATAAATAATATTTAACAAAAATTTGCTTTAAAATAAAATGTTTGAAAAACTGAAATTAAACTAATTTAATTGTGTCTAACACTTTAGTAGAGGAAAAAGGAAAAGACACAAAAGTCACTAAAGGTTTCAGAGTTGTCTTTAGTTGTCATATTAATAACAATAACATTAATAATAATAATACTAATAGTACTAAATTTGCTTATATGCAAACGCTTAATTAAGGTAACAGTGTTTTGGTTTCTTGCTTATATCTCGAAAACAGTTACTCCTATCAATTTTTATCTTTTTACTAAAATTCAAGCTGATAAAATTTCCTACAAAATAGTTATTTGCATTTTTCATGTAGGACTAACCATAAGCGAGATATATGATTGAAAATAATTAATATTTAAAAAAAAAGTGCTTTAACAGAAAATGTCTTGTGATTTAAAATACACTTAATTTATTGGGTCCAATACTTTTTTTTTAGAAAAAGGAAGTGACATAAAAGTCACTGAAGTCTTCAGAGTCGTTTTTAAATGCTGCAGTTTCGTCTTCGTCTCAAACATTGAAAACTGAATTACATTTTTGTTCAGTAACAGTCACGGTTTTCTTATTGGTTTTTTGCTTATATCTCGAAAACAGTTACTCCTATCAATTTTTATCTTTCTGTCAAAATTAAAGCTGATAAAATTTCCTACAAAATAGTTATTTGCATTTTTCTTGTAGGACCAACCATAAGCGAGTTATAGAGTTGGATATAAATAATATTTAACAAAAATTTGCTTTAAAATAAAATGTTTGAAAAACTGAAATTAAACTAATTTAATTGTGTCTAACACTTTAGTAGAGGAAAAAGAAGAAGACATAAAAGTCACTAAAGGTTTCAAAGTTGTCTTTAATCGTCATATTAATAACAATAACATTAATAATAATAATACTAATAGTACTAAATTTGCTTATGTGTAAACGCTGAATTAAGGTAACAGTGTTTTGGTTTCTTGCTCATATCTCGAAAACAGTTACTCCAATCAATTTTTATTTTTTTACTAAAATTTAAGCTGATAAAATTTCCTACAAAATAGTTATTTGCATTTTTTATGTAGGACTAACCATAAGCGAGATATAAGATTGAAAATAATTAATATTTAAAAAAGAAGTGCTTTAACAGAAAATGTCTTGTGATTTAAAATACACTTAATTTATTAGGTCCAATACTTTATTAAAAAAAAAGGGGGTGACATATAAGTCACTGAAGTCTTCAGAGTCGATTTTAAATGCTGCATTTTCGTCTTCGTCTCAAACATTGAAAACTGAATTATATTTTTGTTCTGAAACGGTAACAGTTTTTACTTTGGTTTTTTGCTTATATCTCGAAAACAGTAACTCCTATCAATTTTTATTTTTTTTTTCAAAATTAAAGCTGATAACATTTCCTACAAAATAGTTAATTGCATTTTTAATGTAGGACTAACCATAAGCGAGATATAAGTTTGAAAATAATTAAAATTAAAAAAAAAGTGCTTCAACAGAAAATGTCTTGTGATTTAAAATACACTTAATTTATTGGGTCCAATACTTTATTAGAAGAAAAAAGAGGTGACAGAAAGGTCACTGAAGTCTTTAGAGTCGTTTGTAAATGCTGCATTTTCGTCTTCGTCTCAAACATTGAAAACTGAATTACATTTTTGTTCAGTAACTGTTACAGTTTTCTTATTGGTTTTTTGCTTATATCTCGAAAACAGTTACTCCTATCAATTTTTATCTTTCTTTTAAAATTAAAGCTGATAAAGCTTCCTACAAAATAGTTTGCATTTTTCTTGTAGGACCAACCATAAGCGAGTTATAGAGTTGGATATAAATAATATTTAACAAAAATTTGCTTTAAATAAAATGTTTGAAAAACCAAAATTAAACTAAATTAATTGAGTCTAACACTTTAGTAGAGAAAAAAGAAAAAGACATAAAAGTCAACAAAGTCTTCAGAATCGTTTTTAGTCGTCATATTAATAACAATAACATTAATAATAATAATACTAATAGTACTAAATCTGCTTATATGCAAGCGCTTTATTAAGGTAACAGTTTTTTGGTTTCTTGCTTATATCTCGAAAACAGTTACTCCTATCAATTTTTATCTTTTTTTCAAAATTAAAGCTGATAAAATTTCCTACAAAATAGTTATTTGCATTTTTCTTGTAGGACCAACCATAAGCGAGTTATAGAGTTGGATATAAATAATATTTAACAAAAATTTGCTTTAAAATAAAATGTTTGAAAAACTGAAATTAAACTAATTTAATTGTGTCTAACACTTTAGTAGAGGAAAAAGAAGAAGACATAAAAGTCACTAAAGGTTTCAAAGTTGTCTTTAATCGTCATATTAATAACAATAACATTAATAATAATAATACTAATAGTACTAAATTTGCTTATATGCAAACGCTTAATTAAGGTAACAGTGTTTTGGTTTCTTGCTCATATCTCGAAAACAGTTACTCCTATCAATTTTTATCTTTTTACTAAAATTCAAGCTGATAAAATTTCCTACAAAATAATTATTTGCATTTTTTATGTAGGACTAACCATAAGCGAGATATAAGATTGAAAATAATTAATATTTAAAAAAGAAGTGCTTTAACAGAAAATGTCTTGTGATTTAAAATACACTTAATTTATTAGGTCCAATACTTTATTAGAAAAAAAGGGGGTGACATATAAGTCACTGAAGTCTTCAGAGTCGATTTTAAATGCTGCATTTTCCTCTTCGTCTCAAACATTGAAAACTGAAGTATATTTTTGTTCTGAAACGGTAACAGTTTTTACTTTGGTTTTTTGCTTATATCTCGAAAACAGTTACTCCTATCAATTTTTATCTTTCTTTCAAAATTAAAGCTGATAACATTTCCTACAAAATAGTTATTTGCATTTTTCTTGTAGGACCAACCATAAGCGAGTTATAAAGTTGGATATAAATAATATTTAACAAAAACTTGCTTAAAAATAAAATGTTTGAAATACTGAAATTAAACTAAATTAATTGTGTCTAACACTTTAGTAGAGAAAAAAGAAAAAAACATAAAAGTCACCAAAGTCTTCAGAATCGTTTTTAGTCGTCATATTAATAACAATAACATTAATAATAATAATACTAATAGTACTAAATCTGCTTATATGCAAGCGCTTTATTAAGGTAACAGTTTTTTGGTTTCTTGCTTATATCTCGAAAACAGTTACTCCTATGAATTTTTGTCATTTTTTCAAAATTAAAGCTGATAAAATTTCCTACAAAATAGTTATTTGCATTTTTCTTGTAGGACCAACCATAAACGAGTTATAGAGTTGGATATAAATAATATTTAACAAAAATTTGCTTTAAAATAAAATGTTTGAAAAACTGAAATTAAACTAATTTAATTGTGTCTAACACTTTAGTAGAGGAAAAAGGAAAAGACACAAAAGTCACTAAAGGTTTCAGAGTTGTCTTTAGTTGTCATATTAATAACAATAACATTAATAATAATAATACTAATAGTACTAAATTTGCTTATATGCAAACGCTTAATTAAGGTAACAGTGTTTTGGTTTCTTGCTTATATCTCGAAAACAGTTACTCCTATCAATTTTTATCTTTTTACTAAAATTCAAGCTGATAAAATTTCCTACAAAATAGTTATTTGCATTTTTCATGTAGGACTAACCATAAGCGAGATATATGATTGAAAATAATTAATATTTAAAAAAAAAGTGCTTTAACAGAAAATGTCTTGTGATTTAAAATACACTTAATTTATTGGGTCCAATACTTTTTTTTTAGAAAAAGGAAATGACATAAAAGTCACTGAAGTCTTCAAAGTCGTTTTTAAATGCTGCAGTTTCGTCTTCGTCTCAAACATTGAAAACTGAATTACATTTTTGTTCAGTAACAGTCACGGTTTTCTTATTGGTTTTTTGCTTATATCTCGAAAACAGTTACTCCTATCAATTTTTATCTTTCTGTCAAAATTAAAGCTGATAAAATTTCCTACAAAATAGTTATTTGCATTTTTCTTGTAGGACCAACCATAAGCGAGTTATAGAGTTGGATATAAATAATATTTAACAAAAATTTGCTTTAAAATAAAATGTTTGAAAAACTGAAATTAAACTAATTTAATTGTGTCTAACACTTTAGTAGAGGAAAAAGAAGAAGACATAAAAGTCACTAAAGGTTTCAAAGTTGTCTTTAATCGTCATATTAATAACAATAACATTAATAATAATAATACTAATAGTACTAAATTTGCTTATATGCAAACGCTTAATTAAGGTAACAGTGTTTTGGTTTCTTGCTCATATCTCGAAAACAGTTACTCCAATCAATTTTTATTTTTTTACTAAAATTTAAGCTGATAAAATTTCCTACAAAATAGTTATTTGCATTTTTTATGTAGGACTAACCATAAGCGAGATATAAGATTGAAAATAATTAATATTTAAAAAAGAAGTGCTTTAACAGAAAATGTCTTGTGATTTAAAATACACTTAATTTATTAGGTCCAATACTTTATTAAAAAAAAAAGGGGGTGACATATAAGTCACTGAAGTCTTCAGAGTCGATTTTAAATGCTGCATTTTCGTCTTCGTCTCAAACATTGAAAACTGAATTATATTTTTGTTCTGAAACGGAAACAGTTTTTACTTTGGTTTTTTGCTTATATCTCGAAAACAGTTACTCCTATCAATTTTTATCTTTCTTTCAAAATTAAAGCTGATAACATTTCCTACAAAATAGTTATTTGCATTTTTCTTGTAGGACCAACCATAAGCGAGTTATAAAGTTGGATATAAATAATATTTAACAAAAACTTGCTTAAAAATAAAATGTTTGAAATACTGAAATTAAACTAAATTAATTGTGTCTAACACTTTAGTAGAGAAAAAAGAAAAAGACATAAAGGTCACCAAAGTCTTCAGAATCGTTTTTAGTCGTCATATTAATAACAATAACATTAATAATAATAATACTAATAGTACTAAATCTGCTTATATGCAAGCGCTTTATTAAGGTAACAGTTTTTTGGTTTCTTGCTTATATCTCGAAAACAGTTACTCCTATGAATATTTGTCTTTCTTTCAAAATTAAAGCTGATAAAATATTCTACAAAATAGTTATTTGCATTTTTCTTGTAGGACCAACCATAAGCGAGTTATAGAGTTGGATATAAATTATATTTAACAAAAATTTGCTTTAAAATAAAATGTTTGAAAAACTGAAATTAAACTAATTTTACTGTGTCTAACACTTTAGTAGAGAAAAAACGAAAAGACATAAAAGTCACTAAAGGTTTCAGAGTTGTCTTTAGTTGTCATATTAATAACAATAACATTAATAATAATAATACTAATAGTTCTAAATTTGCTTATATGCAAACGCTTAATTAAGGTAACAGTGTTTTGGTTTCTTGCTTATATCTCGAAAACAGTTACTCCTATCAATTTTTATCTTTTTACCAAAATTCAAGCTGATAAAATTTCCTACAAAATAGTTATTTGCATTTTTCATGTAGGACTAACCATAAGCGAGATATATGATTGAAAATAATTAATATTTAAAAAAAAAGTGTTTTAACAGATAATGTCTTGTGATTTAAAATACACTTAATTTATTGGGTCCAATACATTATTAGAAGAAAACGGAAGTGACATAAAAGTCACTAAAGTCTTCAGAGTCGTTTTTAAATGCTGCAGTTTCGTCTTCGTCTCAAACATTGAAAACCGAATTACATTTTAATAAGGGGTTTTCAGTTTCTTTGATGTAAGGTTTCTTGTTTGTAACAATGAATTAACAAAAATAATTGGGTTTCATCCAAACTGTGGCATGAATCAGCTTTAAGACTATAACGCAAATCTTTTGTTTTGTGCTAAAATAAGACGTTTTTAGTCAGTTTGATATAAGCTTTCTTGTTCAAAGCAAAATATTGTCGAAAATCAACCGTTTTTGTCTAAACTGAAACAAAATTCGGTGGTTTGTGTCCGAATACAAAGTTTTCAGATTCTTTAATGTTAGGTTTGCTGCTTCTAGCAAAGAATCAACGAAAATATTTTGTTTTAATACAAACTGCAATATAAAATGTCTTTATAGGACAAAACATGATGTTTGGTATCTGTTTATTAAAAATTTACTCGTTTGGAAGCATAGAATCATTCCAAATAAGCTATTCTCGTCGAAACTATAATGTAATTAGTATTTTGTGCTAGAATACAGCGTTTTTGTTAGATTTATTAACAATTTTGTCTATTTTAAGCAATGAAACGAATAGGATTAGCTGCCTTTATCCAAAGTAATACATAAATTGCTCTTTTATGCCAGATTAATACGTTTTTAGTCTGTTCGATGTAAGTTTTCTTGTTCAAAGCAAAAGATCGTCTAAAGTAAGCCGTTTTTGTTTGAACTGATGAACAATTCAGACTGAGAGTCAACAAAAATAATTTGTTTTAATCCAAACTGATAATTTTTGACCCTATAAGAGTCCTATAAGAGTCCGAGATACGCCGTTCTCGTCAAGTCTATAACGTAATTCGTTTTTTTGTGTCAGAATACGACGTTTTCTGTCTGTTTAATATAAGTTTTTAATAATAATAATAATAATAACAATAATAATAATAATAATAATAATAATAACAATAATAATAATAATAATAATAATAATAATAATAATAATAATAATAATAATAAAAATAATAATAGAAATAAAAGTAAGCTTAGTTTTCTAAGCAAAAATGAAGCTTATTTTGTGTGTTATATGAGCGCTTTCTCATTTCTATGCAAGAAATCATCTGTGATCTGTATTTTTAGGCAAGAAATTGTCTAAAATTATAACTCATTTTAAAACTGGTATAAAAACATTTACTATACAAAAGTTAATAATAATATTATTAATAATAACGTTTTCTGTCTGTTTAATATAAGTTTTTAATAATAATAATATTAATAATAATAATAATAATAATAATAATAATAATAATAATAATAATAATAATAATAATAATAATAATAATAATAATGATAATAATACTTATAATAATAAATTTCTTTCTAAATTAAAGCTTAGTTTTTCTAAGCAAAAATGATGCTTATTTTGTGTTATCTGAGCGTTTTCTCATTTCTATGCAAGAGATCATCTGTGATCTGTGTTTTTAGGCAAGAAATTGTCTAAAATTAATAACTCATTTTAAAACTGGTATAAAAACATTTACTATACAAAAGTTATAATCGGTCTTTAATAATAATATTAATAATAATAATAATAATAATAATAATAATAATAATAATAATAATAATAATAGTAATAATAATAATAAAAATAATAGTAATAATAATAATAATAATAAAAATAAAAATAATAGTAGTAGTAAAAGTAAGCTTAGTTTTCTAAGCCAAAATGAAGCTTATTTTGTGTTATATGAGCGTTTTCTCATTTCTATGCAAAAGATCATGTGTGATCTGTGTTTTAAGTTGTGTCAGAATACGACGTTTTCTGTCTGTTTAATATAAGTTTTTAATAATAATAATAATAATAATAATAATAATAATAATAATAATAATAATAATAATAATAATAATAATAATAACAATAATAATAATAATAATAATAATAATAATAGTAATAGTAACAAAAGTAATAATAATAATAATACTTTTAAAAAGGAAAAATGGAGCTTATTTTGTGTGTTACATGAGCGTTTTCTCATTTTTATGCAAAAGATCATGTGTGATCTGTGTTTTTAGGCAATCTAAGCCAATTTATAGTTTTTAATATTTAACAAAAATTTGCTTTAAAATAAAATGTTTGAAAAACTGAAATTAAACTAATTTTACTGTGTCTAACACTTTAGTAGAGAAAAAACGAAAAGACATAAAAGTCACTAAAGGTTTCAGAGTTGTCTTTAGTTGTCATATTAATAACAATAACATTAATAATAATAATACTAATAGTTCTAAATTTGCTTATATGCAAACGCTTAATTAAGGTAACAGTGTTTTGGTTTCTTGCTTATATCTCGAAAACAGTTACTCCTATCAATTTTTAACTTTTTACTAAAATTCAAGCTGATAAAATTTCCTACAAAATAGTTATTTGCATTTTTCATGTAGGACTAACCATAAGCGAGATATATAGAGTTGGATATAAATAATATTTAACAAAAATTTGCTTTAAAATAAAATGTTTGAAAAACTGAAATTAAACTAAATTAATTGTGTCTAACACTTTAGTAGAGAAAAAAGAAAAAGACATAAAAGTCACCAAAGTCTTCAGAATCGTTTTTAGTCGTCATATTAATAACAATAACATTAATAATAATAATACTAATAGTACTAAATCTGCTTATATGCAAGCGCTTTATTAAGGTAACAGTTTTTTGGTTTCTTGCTTATATCTCGAAAACAGTTACTCCTATGAATTTTTGTCTTTCTTTCAAAATTAAAGCTGATAAAATATTCTACAAAATAGTTATTTGCATTTTTCTTGTAGGACCAACCATAAGCGAGTTATAGAGTTGGATATAAATAATATTTAACAAAAATTTGCTTTAAAATAAAATGTTTGAAAAACGGAAATTAAACTAATTTAACTGTGTCTAACACTTTAGTAGAGGAATAAGAAGAAGACAAGAAAGACAAAAATTCATAAGAGTAACTGTTTTCGAGATATAAGCAAGAAACCAAAAAACTGTTACCTTAATAAAGCGCTTGCATATAAGCAGATTTAGTACTATTAGTATTATTATTATTAATGTTATTGTTATTAATATGACGACTAAAAACGATTTTGAAGACTTTGGTGACTTTTATGTCTTTTTCTTTTTTCTCTACTAAAGTGTTAGACACAATTAATTTAGTTTAATTTCAGTATTTCAAACATTTTATTTTTAAGCAAGTTTTTGTTAAATATTATTTATATCCAACTTTATAACTCGCTTATGGTTGGTCCTACAAGAAAAATGCAAATAACTATTTTGTAGGAAATGTTATCAGCTTTAATTTTGAAAGAAAGATAAAAATTGATAGGAGTAACTGTTTTCGAGATATAAGCAAAAAACCAAAGTAAAAACTGTTACCGTTTCAGAACAAAAATGTAATTCAGTATTCAATGTTTGAGACGAAGACGAAAATGCAGCATTTAAAATCGACTCTGAAGACTTCAGTGACTTATATGTCACTTCCTTTTTTTTCTAATAAAGTATTGGACCTAATAAATTAAGTGTATTTTAAATCACAAGACATTTTCTGTTAAAGCACTTCTTTTTTAAATATTAATTATTTTCAATCTTATATCTCGCTTATGGTTAGTCCTACATAAAAAATGCAAATAATTATTTTGTAGGAAATTTTATCAGCTTGAATTTTAGTAAAAAAATAAAAATTGATAGGAGTAACTGTTTTCGAGATATGAGCAAGAAACCAAAACACTGTTACCTTAATTAAGCGTTTGCATGTAAGCAAATTTAGTACTATTAGTATTATTATTATTAATGTTATTGTTATTAATATGACGATTAAAGACAACTTTGAAACCTTTAGTGACTTTTTTCTTGCTTATTTCTCGAAAACAGTTACTCCTATTAATTGTTATCTTTTTACTAAAATTAAAGCTGATAAAATTTCCTACAAAATATTTATTTGCATTTTTTATGTAGGACTAACCATAAGCGAGATACAATTAATTTAGTTTAATTTCAGTATTTCAAACATTTTATTTTTAAGCAAGTTTTTGTTAAATATTATTTATATCCAACTTTATAACTCGCTTACGGTTGGTCCTACAAGAAAAATGCAAATAACTATTTTGTAGGAAATGTTATCAGCTTTAATTTTGAAAGAAAGATAAAAATTGATAGGAGTAACTGTTTTCGAGATATAAGCAAAAAACCAAAGTAAAAACTGTTACCGTTTCAGAACAAAAATGTAAATCAGTTTTCAATGTTTGAGACGAAGACGAAAATGCAGCATTTAAAATCGACTCTGAAGACTTCAGTGACTTATATGTCACCCCCTTTTTTTTTTAATAAAGTATTGGACCTAATAAATTAAGTGTATTTTAAATCACAAAACATTTTCTGTTAAAGCACTTCTTTTTTAAATATTAATTATTTTCAATCTTATATCTCGCTTATGGTTAGTCCTACATAAAAAATGCAAATAACTATTTTGTAGGAAATTTTATCAGCTTGAATTTTAGTAAAAAGATAAAAATTGATAGGAGTAACTATTTTTGAGATATAAGCAAGAAACCAAAACACTGTTACCTTAATTAAGCGTTTGCATATAAGCAAATTTAGTACTATTAGTATTATTATTATTAATGTTATTGTTATTAATATGACGATTAAAGACAACTTTGAAACCTTTAGTGACTTTTATTTCTTCTTCTTTTTCCTCTACTAAAGTGTTAGACACAATTAAATTAGTTTAATTTCAGTTTTTCAAACATTTTATTTTAAAGCAAATTTTTGTTAAATATTATTTATATCCAACTCTATAACTCGCTTATGGTTGGTCCTACAAGAAAAATGCAAATAACTATTTTGTAGGAAATTTTATCAGCTTTAATTTTGACAGAAAGATAAAAATTGATAGGAGTAACTGTTTTCGAGATATAAGCAAAAAACCAATAAG